>NW_027187140.1:0-10800 GCF_028583685.1 Petaurus breviceps papuanus | reverse complement strand
AAATCATTAGTAAATCAGGGGAGCAAAGAAAAATGTACCTGTCAGATCTAAGGATAAGGGAAGACTTAATGATGAAATGAGATAGACAGTATCATGGGAAGTGAAATGGATGATTTTGATTACATGAAATTTAAAAAGCTTTTGCAAAAAAGAACTAGGCCTAATACAGACAAAAGTAGAAGAAAAATGGGTAGATGCGTAAAAATATTGACAGCAAGTTTCTCTGATAAAGATGCTATTTTTCAAATATCTAAGGAACTGAGCCAAAATTATTTCTTTTAAAAAATGAGTCATTCTCCAATTGATAAATGGTCAAAAATATGAACAGGCAGTTTTCAGAAAAAGAAAACAAAGCTATCAATAATTGCATGAAAAAGTACTTTAAGTCAGTACAATTAAGGAAATGAAAATAAAACCAACTCTGAGGTAGCACCTCACACCTATTAGATTGACTAATATGATGGAAAAGGTAAATGACAAATGCTGGAGGGGATGTGGAAAAATTCGGAAACTAATGCATTGTTTTTAGAGTTCTGAACTAGTCCCATCATTCTGGAGAAGTGTTTGAAACTACACCCTATGGGCTACAAAAATGTGCAGACCCTATCACTCAGCCATGTTATTACTAGGTCTGTATCTCAAAGATATTTAAGAAGGGGGGGAGGAACCTATTTATAGAAAAATATCTACAGTAACTCTTTTTAGGTGGCATAGAATTGGAAACTGAGTGGATGACCATCAAACATGGAATAACTGAGTAAGCTGGGACATATGATTGTGATGGAATACTAGCATGCTGTACAAAATGACAAAAAGGATGGTTTCAAAAAATCCTGGGAAGACATATGTGAACTGATGCAAAGTGAGCAATACAGGAGAATAATGTACATAGCAACATTCATATTGTATTGATGATCAACTGGAAAAGACTTAGCTTCTCTGAGCAGGATGATGATCCAAGACAATTCCAAAGGAACCTAGTGAATAAATTCTATTCTTCTCCACAGAGAGAACTGATGAAGTCTGAGTGCAACTTGAAGCATCTTTTTAAAAACTTAATTTTTCTTGTATTTTTATGTGTTTCATTTTGCAACATGGTTGACATGAGCATGTTTCATATGCCTTCACATGTATAAGCAATATCATATAGCTTGTCTTCTCAAGGTGTGCGGGGAAGGCAGAGAGGAAAAGTATTTGGAACTCATTTCAAAAAAAGAATTTTAATATTTTTTGCTTTTAAGTGGGAAATAAAAAAGGCATACTAAATAGCTGGGGAGGGGCAGCTAGGTGGAGCAGTAAATAGTGCACCGGCCCTGGAGTCAGGAGAACCTGAGTTCAAATCTGGCCTCACAAACTTAACCCAAAAACTAGCCTTGTGACCTTAGGCAAGTCACTTAACCCAAATTGCCCTCCAAAAAGTAGAAAAAAAAAACAACTAAATAGCAGCAAAAACATTCAGTGTTCATAGCAAGGCTATGCCAATATCATTAAAATATCAATACTACAAAAATTAATTTATGCATACATACATATATATATATACACACATACACATGCATAAATTACCAAGAAGGCACTATATATAATAACAAAACAGCCTGAAAAACAAAAGATCTGTGATATCAAGAGAAATGACTGAAAGAAAGATTGATGAAGGGGTTTTAGCACTTCCAGGGCACAAATTATATTATGAAGCAACAGTCAGCAAGACTATTGGTTAAAAATAGAGAAACATCTGACCTCAGACACTTAACTCTTACTAGCTCTGTGACCTTGAGTCACTTAACCCCAATGGCCCTGCCTTTCCCCCTCCAAAAAAGAACAAAAAAAAATAGAGAAAGAGACAAGTGGTATAGATTATAAAAGGGAAATTCAGAATGAATAGAACTCAAAAACAAAGTGCTTGATAAGGTGGAAACCATAAATTACCTAGAGAAAAATTCCCTATTTGATAGAAACTGTTTGGAAAACTAGAAATTTGGCAGTGTGGCAGAAATTAGGCTTACACCAAAAGGTACAATCTAAGTGGATATATGACCTTAATATGAAAGATCGTGGGACTAAAAAAAAATCATGTATCTCTGACAGATATTGGTAAGAGATGTATCCTTGACCAAATAAGCAGAAGAGGCAAAACTGTGATGACTTTGATTGCTTAAAACCAAAAAGCTTCTGTACAAACAACATTAATGCATCAAGGATAAGAAGGTAAGTGTTTGAATGGGGAAAAAAATCTTTGTATCAAATTCCTCTGATAAAAATTTAATATACAAGGCATACAAACAAGCTTCTATATGTATATATGTAAGTATATATATAAGCACAAATATATATTTACGAATGTATGTACACACATAGCAATTCCCCTGTTTATAAATGGTGAAAGGATATGAACAAATACTTCTCAAAAGCACTGCAATGTATTGACAACCATATGAAAAGGCCCCAAATCACTAATGAAAAAAAAATGTGAATCAACACAACCCTAAGGATCCCCTTCACTCTCTTCAAATTGACAAGAGGACAAAAAATGAAAAGTCAAAGTCGGAAGAGTGTGGGAAGACAGGCACACTAATACATTGTTGGTAGAGCTGTGAAAGGTGCAATCATTTTGGAAAATAATTTGGAGTTATACAAAGAAAGTAACAAAAATCTCCATAGCTTTTAAAACACAGACTCAGTTACTGGGCTTATACCCCAAGGAAGTCATTAATAAGAAAAAAATGTCTATAGACTCCAAAATTTTTACAATAGCATTTTATATAAATATAACGTTTGTATTTTAATAAAAATATTTGTGAGAGCTACACATTGGAAACAAAGCAGATGCTCCTCAACTGGGGTATGATTGCTAAACAAGGTATGGAATGGGAATAACAACAGTACTACTGTGCTTCAAGAAATGATGAGTGCAGCTGTGAGCTCTTCCACCCAGCGTGCACTTGCCTCCCCCTGCCTCCAGGTGCAGCACCACCTCCTCTCTCCTCTTGAGGGTTGAAACTTGCCACTTCAAAGTTCGCCATGGATGATGATATTGCAGCTCTCATTGTTGACAATGGCTCTGGAATGTGCAAAGCTGACTTTGCAAGATACGATGCCCCTCGGGCTGTCTTCCCTTCCATTTTTGGGCACCCCAGACACCAGGCTGTGATGGCGGGTGTGGGCCAGAAAGACAGTGAAGTGGCCATCAGAAATTATACACCAAAGCCCCCTAAACCTTCTAGAAGGATACCCCTACTAGGGTCCCTGGAAACCACCTAATAGGCCACAATTGTGAAGGAACTTTTCACCTGTGTTGATAGAAACATGCCCCAGATTCAAGTCTGTGTATGTTTGTACCCAGGGCTTTGCTAGGTAATCAAGGCTTCACTAGAAATGGCATTACACCCCCTTGGAACCACATTTTGTTGATTAGAAACACCTAGCTCTATAAAAGTATACCTTTCAGAAGACTCAATGCTGTCTTCTCTACTGGGGAGGCAGTCACCCCGGTTAATAAACATTCCTATCAAATTATAATTGGCTTTGCTGTCATGTCCATTTCATTTGTCCATTTCACTTGGAGGCCCCACTGAGATAGCCTTTGACTTTGTACTGACAGCTGGACCAGGCTCCTTGGAGGGCTGGAAATGCAATTCGCCCTAGGGGTGTGCCCACCAACAGATGTTCCTCCGCCCCAGACTTGTATTGCTTTCCTGAGCCAACCAGGAACCTGAGTCCTTCCCAAATTCTTTCAATTCGATCCAAGAGTGTTCTTTTAGGTGAGTACTCATGAAGTGTAAAAACGCTTGGGGGGTGATCACCAAGAGACATTCCTCAACCCCAGGTAGAGTAGGTGGCTAAACTAGACTCAGCATTATAGCCCCTACTGGCCTCCAAGTTCAGACGCTGAAGGAGTGCCTTTTCTTTATGTATTAACCTTAATTGTCTACTTTAATTACCTGTTTTTCTTTAGGTTTATGTATTCTGTGTGTTTGTTACTAGATGTCACTGTAACCTTAATTTTTGTCTTTACCTGCTTTTTTTTTTTTTTACTAAGTGTTGCTGTAACTTTAATTGTTTCTGGAGCTTTAACCCTTTCTTTATGTGTTCTGTGTGTCTGTCACTAGGTGTTGCTGAATTTTTGTCTCGGTCTGTAACCTTAATTAAAAGACAGCTGGACCAGAGCCCAGGAAAGCAATTTGACTCTAGGGGGCCCCCAGTTGAGAGACGTTCCTTGGCCCCAGGCTTGTATTGCTTTCTTGAGTGGACCAGGAACCTGAGTCCTCCGCCCTGAGTCTCAGCCTGGAGAGCCATTGCCAAAGATCAAAAGCTCAGTCTCCTGCCAGCTCCCCATTCCCTGACTCAACCACCCCGTCAGGGCTCTTCCCCCTCCGACATATTGTTCCACCCCCGGGATCTGACCAGCCTACCTGGGACAACTGCCAATAGTTGTTCCAGACGCTCGGTAGTTCTGCCTGGGATCCCCAAAAAGGGAGGGAGTGAACTTTCTCCACTTCTCAAGAGGTTCCCCTGGGCCCCCTTTCGAAATCCAAACTCTCAGTGCAAGGGGCCACCGGCCCAGAGTGTATTCTGTGTGTTGTGTTGTTTTGTGTATATTCTGTCTGTCTGTAACTTTCGTTTTGTCTCTGCCTGCATTTCTTTCAGTCTCTGTAACTTTAATATTCTGTCTCTGGGATTGTGTAAAGAAATTTCTAAATCTGCCACCCTGTGAACCAAAAACACCCAAGTGTAAGAAACGCTGTACCTGCACTAGAAAGATTAATAATCTCTTAATGAATGGCTGTTGGCAGAAAACCATTTCTCCTTCTACTCCTTTAGACTCCAGCCAAAGTTCTCAAAGTAAAAAGACAAATGGACAGAGAGAGTATGGGAAATTTCTCCCCTAAAATCTATCTAAGGAAAAAGGGGTCACTTCAATGATCAAAGAGAAGTAGGTTTCCAAGCTGCACTTTGGAATAGGACTAACACTTAACCCTTTCCTGGGTCACAGAAAGAGAACTGTGCAACATCATTGGGAATATAGATCCAGGTAATTGACTTCATTCTGGTTACTATTTGGCACCAAGAAAAATTATAGCTTATCTACAAAAACTGGAATTTAAGGTCACCAGATAGGTTACTCAATTGTTTTTATTTCAAAGTTCAAAATTAAGACCATAATGGTTACTGGTAAACAGTTGTATTAAACAGTTGTATTATCTATCTTGTATGAGAAACAGTTTCTCTTAAAGCCTTGAAGCAGATCTGAACTTTTAAAGGAATGAACACTAAGACAAGTTTACTGGAGCAAAAGGTCAAAAAGAGAATTCTGCTAAGATTCTCTTGCCTGTGGTCCCAGTTCTTCTTAGCTAGGGCTACAGAGCTTTCCCTTGTCATCCAGCTCTGATGGAGCTGAGGAGACAGTAAGAGGTTTGAACCATTAAGATTGTTTTTCTCCCTGTTGTCTGGCTATAACTGAGCTAGGGCAGCAGTGAAGTTAATTTGAGTTAACTTCCTCCAAAAAGAAAAAGGGCGGAAGGTACAGTAGCTACATCGGAGCTACATGGGCTTGTCATCTGCCTACCTGAAAGGTTAAATCCCTGGGACAGAATATTTTTCTGAATGGCATGGGAACAGTTAGACAAGGGAAAAGAAGCTTGTGAAACAAAGGTACACATACAAGTTAATCATTATCCCATATACTAAGCTTGGGATACATCTGAGCTGCTAAAGTGTGTGTTAGATCTGAGCTATTCAGCCTAAAATTATATTCTTTCCACATCCTAAATAGTTTAGTAAAAGGGCACTTGGCCTAGCTCCCACTAGCAATAGTTTTAGATCCCAGGTACCCTGAAGCCCATTCCTCTACATAAGCAGAGCCTACAGTTTTTACTTCAAGTTTCCCAAACCCTCTCCTCAATGCTCCAGGCTAAAAATCTCCTGGCACTCCCCAGTTGAACACTGCCCTTTTTCTCCCAAATCGACCATCACATAACCAGGATCTGCTACACCTAAGAATTCACAGAAGTTTATTTGATAGAGTATAAGCTGATAATGTGCTTTGAGTGTGATGAATTTGGAAAAATGGAGGGTTTTCCCCTGAAATACAGAGTTCACTGTGTACCATGAAGCCCCAACTTCAGTACCATCTAAGAGGTTTCTCCCTTGCTGCAAATAATCACTTTGCTTGTTCCAATGCCAAGGAATTAAAGAAGGTTGCTTAGGACTCCTGGAAAACAATGGAGCAAGGAGAAAACACCCCAGAATATAGAGCAAAAAGAGAAAAACCAGAGAGGTACAGCTAAGAGAAAGACGAAAGAGAGAAAATCAGAAAAGTGAGAAAAAGCTTGTCACTGAGAAACCGTGTGTTCCAAACTCTGCACTGACTGGTTGTGTGACCTAGTATAAATCATTTAACCCTGAGTCTCAATTCATCTGTAAAGTGGGGAGATGATAAAAAGAGAGGAGAAAATGAGGTCAGAAGTCAACCAGCCTCTTCACTTGGTAAGATCAATCATTCTTATATGTAATTTGGAAATGCAATTAATGTCATCTCACAGTTTATATTATTGTTGTATTTCTACACTGTATATTGTAAAACCTGAGTGAGGAGAAAATTGTGTAAGATCAGTAGTGTTACTTTAAATATGTATATATGCTATTTAGAAAAATTTGTAAAACTGTTAACTAAGCTATTTTGGGCTAATGTTTTAATGTTAAAACCTAAAATTGTTTATTGATTATTATATGAAAATTTGTTTGACTAGTTCTGCCCATTCAGAGCAGTCTCTCCTGCTTACAATTCATATAAATTTTCTTTATGTTGTAAAACGGTTAAATCCTCTAGAAACTATTTCCAGGCAAGGCCATTCAGCCTGAGAAAGGATATGTAGTTTTTAAATGAACCTAACTTGCTAAGAAGTTGCAAAGATTAAAAAGATTTTTACAAATTGGCCTTATATTTCAGAAGAAAGGATGGTAAATGGAATTCCTTACATTACAAGATCTGATACATTTTTATTGTTTTTTGCAGCCCCATGTGAATAGAAATAATTATAACTGGCTCTAAGCTGTGATTGGTGAAGCTTGTTGTTTAAGGTAAAAAGCACTTGGGACCATAACTAAATTTCATTTTGAGTCTGAATTTGGGTATAGTTGTCTGCATTAAATCAGTGTCTGAGGGAAAATGCCACTAGCTACTCAGAGGAATGTGATCCTGTGCTGTTAACAGGTGGAAATCTACATTTGGTAAAGGCCGAAGGGACAATCTTAGCCTCTGTCTGGGATGGGATCCCTCCTGTCTCAGTTTACCTATGAGGTTCCTTTGAAAAGGAATGTTTTCCACCTATTCCTGAGTCTGGCTATGAGATGGAACAGATGCTGCATGAGATGGAATATCTGTGACTGTATCTGAATTTACACAGAGCCAAGGCTGTTTTCTCCTGGCATATTTGGAATGTCACATGTCCCTGCCCTTTTCCTTCTGTAACAGGTTTCTATGCTCAGAGCAAGTAATCAGTAAAAGATATGAGCTCTTTTATGTTAGCTTATTGGAAAATCTAATATTTTTATCTAGAATTAAAATATGTACAGAAAGTTATGCAAACTGCTTAAGATCATTTTAAAAGTTTTCAATTAACTTCCTTCAGAAAAGTTTAGTGATTATTTATAAATCTTGAAACTGTTTTGAAGAAGGAAAATACTTTTAGAAGAAATTTTTAAAATCTCTAGTGTGATTCTAAGAGACCCACTAAAATCTCCATTTGCAAGACATGTTTCTTGCTAAATTGATATAACAAATTGTAAAGCAGAAAAGAACTTGCTATTTTAATCTGAATTTATAGATATCCCATCATCTAAGCAAGTGTTAATATTTGTAATTGAATGCATATGTGTAAAAATTCATTCCCCTTTTTGAAATTCTGTTCGGCACCCCACCTTCTATTGTATTTTGGGTGACGAATGCTGTTATGTATGACTGTTAATGATTTACTTCTCAAGTCCCTCCAAGCTCTCTGAAACATCCAGGACACAGTTTGAGTGGTGTACCAGACCACTCCGCTGTTAAGGTGTGATAGAGCCACAAGTGTGAGAGACACTGTGGCAGTCACAAGATGTCGGAGGGGGTGCACATGACCTCTGAGGGGCAGGAGCTTGGAGATGTGGAGGCCGACTCTGCCGAGCCGAAAGGGCTGACATGGCATTGAGCGCAGGGCCGTGGGAGCCGACTTTGCCAGGTTGGGAAAGGCCGATGTGGCATTGAATGTGCCTTATCAACACAGACTCCTCTTAACACATACTCCTTTGCCGTGCACTCAGGAGAGTGCATGATTGCCTCCCACATGGCATGTGACAGAAAGAAGAATGATAAGGATATTAGGGAAAAAGCAAGGGAAGGCTCTCTCTCTCTCTCTCTCTCTCTCTCTCTCTCTCTCTCTCTCTCTCTGTCTCTCTCTCTGTCTCTGTCTCTCTCTCTGTCCCACGGTTCCATTCTGCTTTGTTCTGATGGCCACACTGTTAAGATGTAACTGAATAAAGAGCAGCCTCACTTGGCAACCTCTGTGTACTTGGGTGTTCTGTGGGGGTGAGTTCTTCTTGGAGACAAGAAGCCGGAGACGTCCAAAGACCGGGTATAAGGTAAGACAAGGCCAGAGCTGGGAAGGAGAGCCCAGCAAAGGTGGCCAGAGGAAAAGCCTGGATCCACCCCTCACACATCAAGGTGACGGCTCCTCCCAACCCACCAGACCTGTTGGTAACAGAGCCAACCGGTGACTTACAACTGAAGATTAAGAGAGTGCACTGATGCTCTTGTTCCTGGCATTCCTGCCTTTGGCTGGTTCCAACTCCTATGCTCCCACCTTGTACTCTTGGACTCTCACTAAGACAACTGATGGGACTCTAATTGCCAAAATGTGACTCATGTCCAATCCACCCTTTTTCTTTGATCACTGTGCCCCAGATTCATGTTGTTTCCCTATACAGGCACGTATTCTGGGGACAGATGGTGCTGCTTGTGGATACAGAGAAGCAGCCTTTGGTCAACTCAGTCATATGTCTGCCCTGAGGATGGGTCCCACGATTGTGGGGGACAGAGAAATATCACTGTGCCAATTGAGATTGAGTAACCATTGCTGACTGGGTCTCCACATTTTATTTCATTGTAATACCCTTAAGTCATGTAACCCAGTTGTCATCAGGGTTTTGGATTGGACCAAACAGGACTGGAAAACTGGGACACCTTGGGGAATCAGGTTTTATATCATAGGAAGGGACCCGGGGCCTTGTTCACTATTCAACGCATTCCGGTGCCAAGGGATGTTACTCCCACTGGTTCCAACCCAGTCCTCAACCCAGTTCCTGGTGTCGATCTAACCCTGGATGGTCCCCCTCTTTTACCCATTACCATCACCGCTGCAGACTCGGGCAGCACTCTGGTAGCCTCAGACCCGAGCTTAATTTCTGACTGCTTGTATACAGGAACACCTTTTTGCTAGCAGACCCCATTTTAGTCCCTATCCTAATTGACCTTGGTATGGCAGGATTGGCAGCAGAGGGTACCACAGCCCTAGTGCAAGAGAACAGTCCCCTGGACTCAGTTGAGTCCGAGTTTCAACTATGAACAAGAAAAAAGAGGGGAGTGAAGTGCCCACCAGAAATTATATACCAAAGCCCCCTAAACCTGCTAGAAGGGGCCCCTATCAGGGGCCCTGGCAACCACATAATATGCCACAATTGTGAAGGAACTTTTCACCTGTGTTGCTAGAAACATGCCCCAGATTCACGTCTGTTTATGTTTGTATCCAGGGCTTTGCTAGGTAATCAAGGCTTCACTAGAAATGGCATTACACCCCCTTAGAACCACATTTTGTTGATTAGAAACACCTAGCTCTATAAAAGTATACCTTTCAGAAGACTCAATGCTGTCTTCTCTACTGGGGAGGCAGTCACCACGGTTAATAAACATTCCTATCAAATTATAATTGGCTTTGCTGTCATGTCCATTTCATTTGTCCATTTCAACAGCTATGTGGGGCAAGAGAGATATTCTGACCCTGAAGTACCCCATTGAACATGGTATTGTCACCAACTGGGATGACATGGAGAAGATCTGGCGTCATACTTTCTACAACGAGGTCCATGTGGCCCCTGAAGAGCACACTGTTCTGCTCACAGAAGACCCCATGAACCCCAAAGCCAACAGAGAAAAGATGACTCAGATTATGTTTGAGACCTTCAATACCCCAGCCATGTACATTGCTATCCAGGCTGTGCTGTCCCTGTATACCTCTGGTCGTACCATTGGTATTGTGATGGACTCCTGTGATGGTGTGACCCACACTGTGCCCACCTATGAAGTTTATGCCCTTCCCCACGCCATCCTCCATCTGGATCTGGCTGGCCGTGATCTGACAGACCACCTCATGAAGATCCTGACTGAGAGAGGGTACAGTTTCACCACCACAGATGAGAGGGAAATTGTGCGTGGGGTCAAGCAGAAGCTGTGTTATGTCTCCCTAGACTTTGAGCAGGAGATGGCTACCGCTGCATCCAGCTCCTCTCTGGAAAAGAGCTATGAGCTCCCTGATGGTTAGGTTATCACCATCGGCAACGAGAGGTTCCACTTCCCAGAAGCTCTCTTCAAACTATCTTTCTTAGGCGTGGAATCCTGTGGAATCCACGAAACTACCTTCAACTCAATCATGAAGTGTGATGTTGACATCCATAAGGATTTTTATAACAACACCATATTGTTGGGTGGTACCACCATGTACCCAGGCATTGCTGACAGGATGCAGAAGGAGATTACAGCCCTAGCTC
>NW_027187139.1:807714-907799 GCF_028583685.1 Petaurus breviceps papuanus | reverse complement strand
TTTTGACCATAGATTTATTTAGGCCTGGATTCCTACCTTTTTAAAAAATCAATCCTTTGGTAATTTCACAGATAACTGGGAGCAGAAGAGCAGAAACAGCATTTACACATACCCTCATGTTCATACAGGACATTGTTACAGAATTTGAGAGAAGGGACCTCCAATGGCCATCTGCACCTAAAAAGAAATCCCTTCTTCAACATTCTGAAACAATTGACTGAGATTTTACTGGGCAGGACTAGAAACAACAGCTTAAATTTCCAAAGAGGCAAATTTAAACTTTCTGTTAGGAAAATACTCCTGGCAAAATCAAAGCCATACCAAGGTGAACTGGACCAGTTTGAGAGGGGATTAATAGGGTCCTCCTTGCTGGAAGTATCCAGCAAAGACTATGTGAACATTTCTCTGTTAGGTTGTGGTACAGGTACTTTGTCAGTTTTGGGTTGGAATGTGCAGTGACTGTGGTTCTTTCCAAAGCTGAATTTCTGTGATTCTGTCACCTGCAGAGAGTCAGTAGAAGGGCCTGTGGGTAAATACTGAGGACTCTGAGTCCATAATCTGCTCTTCTGTCTAAGACTACCTGCCTAAGACACCAAAGGACTGAAAAGTAGATACCAAATGCCAAAAAATATCTGTGGTCAAAAGTGCAAACATCCTAAGACACCAGCTGGGTGGGGCAGATCCCAGCTGGGAGGATGAGACAAGACATCAGACTTATACAACCTACAAGTGGTTAGTCCTGGGCCCTGATAAGAGCATACTTTAAGGGATCATAGAAATAACTTTTCCAGCTGAGTCTTAAATAAGTGTAATAGTAATGGAATTTAAAGGTCCCTCTGTATTGGCTTGGTTTTTGGATTGATTGTGTTTAAAACCCAGAGCTTGTGAATCCCACTTGTGGGATGGACTTGTTGACATGAAAAGAGAGGACTGAACTGGGAGGAGCTGGTGATGTGGGTTTAGAGAGGCACAAGCAGAGGAAGAGAAGCAGAAAAAAAAATTTTTTTTGGAAGCAGCATCTTAGAGGCAGAGAGCGACAGAGAGGATTGCTGAGGGCCAGTTCAAACTGCCCAGGATTTTTGAGAGCTGCCACCCAGACCTGCCAAGGACTAAGGAGACATGGCTGTTATGCTGGTATTTTGTCTGCCTGTTTTGGTGTTGTTTTGCCAGATTCGTCCACTGGTGAAGGCCAGTGCTGTTGTTGCAGAGGTTCTGGAACCTTGCTGTTGGTTCAGAAGCCCTGAAGAAGGATTTTCTTGTTATATGTTTACACAAATCCTGGAAGAGTGTTTTGCTAATGTTTTCAGGGGTCCTGGGACTGTTCTGCAGACAGAGAATGAATTAATGAGGACACTGGCAATGTATCTTGTGGCCTTGCTAAGCTTCTTCTCCCCAGGAACAAAGATTGCTGAGAACTTGCCTTGGGTCAAGATGAAAAAAAAGACCTCTCTTTGAGTATTAAATACTGTGCTTAAGCTTGTTGTAACTCTGGGGTAGATGACCTTTTCAGTTGTGATCCAGGGGTGGGAAACTTTTGACTCTTTTGTGCTCTGTGACTGACCAAATGAATGTACTTTGTTTGTGATTGGAAACTAATCTCCATTTGAGAAGAGGGACTTTGTGATTGACTAAATGAATGTAATGTACAGGGGTGGAGTAGTACTTGGAAATTATTGAATTACACTTGGTGAATGCTGTATTTTGAATTATGCTATATTTTGATTTTCTCTCTTTTCTTAATTTGTCACTGAATAAAATGGAGAGTAGCTATGCTGGTATTTTGAACCTTGGGAAGTTGCCTTTGCTTGGCATTACAGTAAGCCCATTTTAACTTTACTTCAAATGGTATGGGGAAATTAACTGTTTCAAACAGTCTTATCATACTTCTGACTAAAGCTCAGTATATTGTAAAGGGCAAAAGTATTAGAGTCTAGATGGAGATGCTAGGAGTTGTGAACCTAGGCAAATCATTTTGCTTTTCTGAACCTCAGTTTCCTCAATTGTAAAACAGGGGCAAACCAATTCTACTATTTACTTCATAGACCTGCTCTGAGAAAAGTACTTAAAGTATTATAGAAATGTAAAAGAGACTGGTGTGAGATAAGGAAGATGAAGTTTTGAACATAGGCTTAGAGATTTAGATACAGAAAAGAATTTAGATACCATGCAAACCCCTCATTTTTAGAATAAGGAAATTGAGACCAAAGAGGTTGTGACTTGCCCAAGATCACTCAGGTAGTGAGTGGCAGAGCTGGAATTTGAATCCAGGTCTTCTGACCCATAATCTAGCATGAATTTCATGGTACTATGCAGTCAAATGCTGGCCTATATATGAATGTAGCCATGTATGTAGGTTTTATGGAGGTTCCATTTGCTTTTGATACTATTCCTTCCTTCCTTTCTCCCCATTACTGGTAGCTATTCTCTTTCCACTCTCCTATTGCAATCATCAATACCATTAATATTTATTAAGTCTTTACTCTATGTCTATTTCTTCAATTTCCAAACTGAAATAACCTTTTATGCAATGTAGTTAAGGTGTTCTGTTAATGCCCTCAACAGAGATAGGGGGAGAGGTGGGTTTGTGGGGAAAGATGATGACTTCAATTTTGGACATGTTAAGTTTGAATTGTGAGAGAATATCCATATAGAAATATGCAGAGATTAGGGATGGATATATAGGTTAGAGATTATCTGCATAGAGATGATAATTGAGCCCATATGCCCTGATGAGGTCACCAAAAGACAGAATGTAAAACAAAGGTTCTTAAACTGGGTTTCACTCAGCCCTATGAGACTGTGGATTTTAGAAGATATGAGAATGTATTTTTTTTAATATTTGGATAACTACTTCCCTATAATTAGTTTCTTTTGTAATCCTTTGTATTTTAGGTATTTAAAAACATTATTTATAGAAGGGAATAAGTATTTATTTAGTGCTTACTTTGTGCCAGACACTGGGCTAAGAAGCACTTTTCAAATATTATTTCATTCCAATCTCACAATAACTCTGTGAGGTAGGTGATATTATTATACTCATTTTATAGTTGAGAAAACCGAAACAGGCAGCAGTTAGGTGACTTGTCCAAGGTCACACAGTTAGCATCTGAGCCTATATATTTGAACTCAGATAGCCATAGGCTTCACAAGACTGCCAAAGGGGTCCATGACATAGGTAAAGAACTCTTGGTATATAGAAGCAATAGGGCCCAATACTAAGGCTCTAAGATTTCCTTAGGGGAAATTATGATTCAGCAAAGGAGGCTAAGGAGTGGCCAGAAAGGTAGAAGGAAATCCAGGACAGAACATTTCTTAGAAACCAATTGATTAAAGAGTATCCAAGAAGAAAGAATAGACAATAGTATCACAAGTTGCTGAGAGATAAAGAAAAACAAGAAATAAGAACATCCTATCACAAGTAACAGCAATAAGAAATAATTTATATTCTTGGAGAGTAGTAGGGTCAGGAGTCAGATTTCAAGGGGTTGTACAATAAGTGAGATGAGAAGATGTGGAGAGAACCAGTATAGACTTTTTTTATGGATTGGTCTGCTTTTGGAAGAGATACACAATATAGGATGATAGCTTGTGAGGTTAAGAGGTTTACATGAAGATTTTAGGTTTTTTTTTGTTTCTTTTGTTTGTAGGAAGTATGGGGAGGAGCCAGGCAATTAGGAGAGACTGAAGGAGGGAGACTTAGAGTGAATGACTGAGAAGGAAAGGAGACAGGAGGGGATCCACATTAGACATCAGATCTCTCACCATTCAAACACTGGGATCCACCATGACCATATTTTAAATCAATATCCTTCTAGGTCCTGTGATGGTTGGATTGTCCTCTATTATATTGAGGACCCAGATATTAAACCTTTACAGACAACACCACCAAGATTCAGCCCAGAATGGGAGCCTCATCCCCACCTTCTTTACCCCAGAATGACAAAATAAAATCCATATTGGTAATAGGGCAGATAGTTGAGTTTGCTGACTGTGAAGGTTGTGGAAATCTATTGTCCTGTGGCTAGCTGGCTCTCTCCTTGTGGTCTCTAAATCTCTGTGACTGGGAGTCTAGGTGAAAACTACCTTCCCTATTACTTCAGAATTTGCTAAACATTTGAATCTATTACAGCTCTTTCCCTTCAGGTTCTATCTGGTCTTTTCCTCTTGTGCTCCCTGGAATCTCTATTATTAATAAATTGCCTCTATCCTTTTTTTAAAAATTAAACCTCTTACTATCTCACTCCTTCCATATTCTTGCATTCTTGGGAATCTGGATCTTTCCAGAAAATCCTGCATCCCTTGACATTCCTCTGGTACTAACCATACCTTCTTTCATTAAATGTTTACCAAGTGCCAAGCATTGGGGCAAATAATGAAGATAAAAAGACAATTGTTTCATTCTGGGTACTTGGATCACCCAACCCTGGTACAATCCATGGCACATAGTAGGCACTTAATAAATATTTGTGGATTGAGTGCTGTAGCAGCAAGCACCCCAGCGTCCCCAGGGTGGCTGCCAACACAGGTTCTTGGATCTGCTTTGATAAAGGAAAGAAGCTCAAAATGGGTTAACAAGCTTACTTTAATCAATCAAACATATATTGTTTACCTAGTTCAGGGGAAAAAGGTCAGCACCCTAAACTTCAGAGTATACAGACAGAATTATCAAGACAGAGAAACAGATCAAGTAGACAGGTTTCCAAACTGTCCAACCATTACATGCATACCAAATCAACATCTGGGTTTTTCAAAGCTGGGGGGCTCTCAACAACGGCTTTCCAGAGTTTCATCTGATCAAATCACAGAACACATCTCAAAAGAGAGCCCCAAAACAAAGCCTCACATCAGGGTTTAAATAGCCTTCTCCTGGCTCAGAGAATGTAACAACCTTATTGACTCACTGGCCAATCAAAAAGTATCTACTGAAAAACAAGCCTCCCACCCCAGGCTCCAGGTGCATGTTAGCCTAAGGGCAGGGAAGATCTTAAAAATTTACATTCCCATTACATTTGGCCCCAAGATTTTTCATGCCCTTAGCATAGTCGATTTACTTTTGAATTAGCACTAAACATCTCTTAGGTCACATTTTCAAGATACAGAACTAAAGTTACCAAAGTGGCCACTGGGCCTTAAACAAACACAAAGTACATTGCATTATCACCTCAATTCAAAACAAGAATCCAAATAAAGTTCTCTTGGGCCGAGGGGGGTGTCCTTCCCCCTCACATAGCTCCAGCCCCTGCTTCCAAGTACAGAGAGGGGGCTGGGCAACAAAACCAACAAGGTGGGGTCCTTGGGGGTCCAAGGCACTTCATCCCACCTACCATAGTCACAAGTCCATCCTCCCCCTGGGTCCCAAACTGTGGGATGCAGCAAGGAAACACATTCAGTGCCCCTGCTTTGCTGCTCAGTTCTTATCTTTTCCTGTGGCTGAATTCTGAACTCCTGGGTTCTTTCTCCTCCCTCAGGTGACAGCTGCTCCTGGCTTCTGCCCAGGTCCTGATGCAGGCAGCTCACCATTCCTGCTCTCAGTTCAGTGAAGTCTGCATGCAGGCCGTTCTCCTCTCCTGGTCCATGGCTCCACAGAGTCACAGCTACCACAACTGGGAAACAAACAATTATCCCAGCCCCCATACTTTCCTTTTACTCTGCAGATCCTGTTTGTGATGCCATTTTGTAGTAGCAAGCACCCTAGCGTCCCCAGTGTGGCTGCCAACACAGGTTCTTGGATCGATCTGCTTTGATAAAAGAAAGTAACTCAAAATGGGTTAACAAGCTTACTTTAATCAATCAAACATATATTGTTTACCTAGTTCAGGGGAAAAAGGTCAGCACACTGAACTTCAGAGTATACAGACAGAATTATCAAGACAGAGAAACAGATCAAGTAGACAGGTTTCCAAACTGTCCAACCATTACATGCATACCAAATCAACATCTGGGGGGCTCTCAACAACAGTTTCCCACAGTCTCATCTGATCTAATCACAGAACACTTCTCAAAGTGAGCCCCAAAACAAAGCCTCAAATCAGGGTTTATATAGCCTTCTCCTGGTTCAGAGAATGTAACAACCTTCTGGACCCACTGGCCAATCAAAAAGTATCTACTGAAAAAGAAGCCTCCCACCCCAGGCTCCAGGTGCACTTTAGCCTAGGGGCAGGGAAGATCTTAAAAATTTACATTCCCATTACAAGTGCTCAACAAAAATTAGTCACTGTCCTTGAAGATTTAACAATTTTAACAAGGGGGATAACATATGCATCTATTTGTGCATATGTGCATTCAAAATAGGTACAAAGCAGATAGGTAATTTTAAAAGCGAAGTCATTATAATTTTTTTGGAGGGAGAATCAGAAAAGACAGCATGACATTTGGAATAAGTCTTGTAGGAAACTAAAAGATGGTGATGAAAAGGGGTAAAAAAAGTTATTGGCATGGGAGACAGCGAGTGCAAAAGTACAGAAATGGAAGATAGAATACCATGTGTGTTGTGGTCATTGTTGTTCAGTCCTTTCAATTGTGTCCAACTCTTCATAACCCCATTTGGATTTTTCTTGGCAAAGATATTGGAATGGTTTGCTGTTTCCTTCTCCAAATACCATGTGTGAAGAACAACAAATAGGCCAGTATGACTTGAGTGTAGAGTTTGCACAGGGAGGTAATGTATAATAAAATTGAAATGATAAGATGGAACAAGGTTGTAAAGTGCTTTAAAGGTCTAACAGGATTTTTATCCTAGAGTTAATTGGAATCACTGAATTTATTTAGTAGAAGGTGACATGGTCATACCTACACTTTGGGAAAAACTATTTTAGCAGCTGTATAGAGAATTGGAGTGGAGAGAGACTTGGACAGGGACACCAATTAGGATGCTGTTTCAACAATCTAGTCCTAAACTAGGGTGTTGGTAGTGTCAGTAGAGTGAAGGAGATATATTAGAGAGACATTATGAAAATAGAAACAAGGTTTGGCAATGAGCTGTATATGTGGGGAGAATGAGGAATAGAGGATGATTGTAAACCCAGGTGATTGGAAAGATGGTAGTAACCTTGAAAGTAACACAGAAGTTCAGAAGATTAGGTTTGGGGGAATAAAGATAATGAAAATCAGTCTTGGACATGATGAATTTGAAATGCCTGTGGGACATCCAACTTGAAATATCCAGTAGTCAGTAGGTGAATGAAGACTGGAACTGAAGAAATAGATGAGGACTGAGTGTATCTAAGAGTCAACTGCATAGAGACAGTAATTTAACTCAGGGGAAGTCACTAAATAAGAGCAAACAGAGAGAAAATAGAAAAAGACCTAGAGCAGAGACAAGAGAATCCCAGAGTTAGTACCCCTGAGGCAAGAGGAAGAGCTGAAATATTACTTGTTCCTCATTGATACTTCTAGATTCTTCCTCCCTACCAATCACTGAAGAACCTTGTCTCCTTTGAGGTTCACTCAATCTATCTATATCATCCTATGTAGATTCTAGTCTTTTCTATTTTTTTCTCAAGGAGTCTAGCATATGATTCATGGTATTCCTCTCTAGCCCAAACTCTGCCCTTATACTTAGGGTCTTTAATTTGTCTACTATCACTATGTAAACACTTTTTACTTTTGATGTATGTTTTATATTCCCTTTTCTGTGATAATGATAGTACATAGAATTTATATAGCAGCTACTATAGGGCAGTTAGGTGGCCCAATGGATTGAGTGCTAGGCTTGGAGTCAGGAATATTATTCTTCCTGAGTTCAAATTTAGACTCAGACACTTACTAGCTGTGTATAATATTGGATAAGTCACTTAACCCTGCTTACCTCAGTTTCCTCATATGTAAAATGAGCTAGAGAAAGAAATGGCAAATCCCTCCAGTATCTTAACCAAGAAAACCCCAAGTGGGGTCGCTGGGAGTTGGACATGACTGGAAAAGCTGAGCAACAAAAGTGACTTAGATGCTAGATACTAGGCTAAGTGCTTTATAAATATTATTTCATTTTGTTATTTTGTGCTATTAATATCCCCATTTTATAGCTGAGGAAAATGAGGCAAACACAGGTTGAGTGATTTGCCCAAAATTTTTGTTGCTGTCTTTTCAGTCTTGTCCAACTCTTAGTGACCCCATTTGGGGTTGACTTGGCAAAGATACTGGAGTGGTTTGCCATTTCCTTCTCTAGCTCATTTTACAGATGAGGAAATCGAGTCAAGCAAAGTTATGTGACTTACCCAAGAATATACAGCTAGTAAGCATCTGAGGCCAGATTTGAAGTCAAGACTTCCTGACTCCAGTCCTGGCACCATATTCATTGTACCACCTTTTTTTCTGTGTCCATATTATATCCACTGAAGTAGAATGCTAGCTTCTCAAAGACCGAGACTTTCATTTCTGTACGTATCCCCAATGCCTAACCCAGTGCCTTATATGTAGTAGTGCTTAATAAATGCTTATTCAATGGATGAAAATAGTAATTAAATTAAATTCAGAAAACATTTGAAATAAAAAAAAATATTTCCTGCCTTCAAAGATTTTACATTATACAAGGGTGCTACAAATGTCTATGTGTAAATGCATAAGTAAATCCAAAGTATTTTTCAGGGTGAGTGGAGAACATTTAAGCACTGGAGAAATTAGGAAAATTGTCATGTGGGAAGTAGAACCTGAACTGAGCTTTAAAAGGAGATAAGGATTCCAAAAGGTAGAAGAGAGAAGGGAGAAAACATGGGGGGTAGAAGGGTGAAAGGGCTGGTAGGTGAAAGATGGAATGTTGTAGAAGGGGATTAGCAAACAGGCCAGTATGACTAGTGTATAAAGAGAATAATGTGAGAAATCTTGAAAGAAAGACTTGGGCCAGACTGTAAAGAGCTTCTTTTTTTAAAAAAAAAATTTTGATATGTTTTGTTTCTATATTATATTACAGACATTTACAGATTACCCATATTCTGTGAGAGGTTTCTTCAAACAAAGTAAAACTAAGAACATAACAATCTCATCTGAAAGTACATACAGCACTTTATATAGCATATAGCACCTTCACTTCTTTATTAAAAAAAAGTTAATCACAATAAATGTATTTTCCTTTCTTCTGCCTCTCACTCTATTGAAAAAAAAATTCCCATAACAAATATTCATAATGACAAATTCCCTCATTGACTGTATGTGGACATATATGTCTCATTATGTATCCTCAATCTATCATTCTTTCAGAAGAGGGATAGTAGGTTGCTCCTTTGGAATCATGGATGTCCATTGTATTTATTATAGTTCTTTGAATTTTCAAAGATATTTGTTTTGACAACGTTGTTGTTATTGTATAAATTATTCTTCTTGTTCTGCTCATTTCATTCTTCATCAGTTTATAAAAGTCTCCAAAATTGTTTGGTTCTGTAATAATATTGATCTTTTAGTATAAATTGTTCCCAATGAGAGAAATGATTATTTTTCTCATATCAATAACTAATTGTTGAATCAGGACCAAGGTTTTGGTCCTTTTCTACCTCCTCATCCACCTAGAACTTTTAAAAACCACACCTGGTTCTGCTTACTTTACTCTGCACCAATTCATATACATTTTCTCATGTCTCTTGGAAATAATCTATTTCCTTATTTGTTATAGCACAATAGTATTGTATCATATTCATATACCACAGCTTATACGGCCATCTCTCAATTGATGAACATCCCTTTAGTCTCCAGTATTTTTGCCACCAGAGGAAGAATGTATTTTATTCTAGAGGAAATTTAACATTTTTTTATCAGTTACTTGGAGGGCATTGTAGATAATATGCTTATTAAATTTGCAAATGATACAAAAATGAGATAAGTACTAGGTGGTCAAGTCAAGTTTAAAAAAAATCTTGTCACATTAGAACATTGGATTGAACCTAATTAGATTTTATAGGGACAAATGTAAAGTATTATATTTGGTTAAAAAGTACAAGATGGGGAGCACTAGTTATAAATCAGTTTGTCTGAAAAAAAATTTGCAAGGCCACAGTGTGATATGACAGCCAAAAAATCCTCATTCTTTCCTGGGCTGCATTAGAGCACCAGAGCTTCCAATGAGGAGATGATCGTCTGTTTTTACTTTTCCCTGGCTAGAACACATCAGAATACTGTGTTCAGTTCTGGGTCTTCGTCGTATATGGGGGAGGGGAGGAGGGAGATGGCCTCAGATGCTATGGGAACAGTTCCTACTCATGCTACTCCATTCTTGTATCATAGGGAGAATCAGTCCTCATTTCTCCTCTTCCTGCAGAGTGCTAGGGTGTCCATGTCCTTTTACAAAAAGCTTTTTCTAATAGTCTTTGATGCTAATGCCTTCCCTCATCAGTGTGTCTCCAATTCATCTTAAATGCATCGTATTTGTATATAATTACTTTCATGTTGTAGAAGGTAGGGTTTTAGATGGAACATGTAACCAAAGGAAGCTATGAGATAGAAATAAGAAGGGATAGAATTTCAGTTGTGAAGGATAGCCAGGGAAATTGCACACAATAAGATAAAATGTTTTATAGGAGGAAGAGGAAAGAGATCAGTGTCCCAGAGGGGTAACATGTCACACCAGAAATATAGAAGAAGAGATTATGGAAAGCTTTGATTGCTAAAGACATGATTTTATATTTTATCCTAGAAGTGATACGGAGCCATTTGAGTTTATTGCATATGAGGGCAACATGATCAGATCTGTGTTTTAGAAAGATTTATTTGAGAGTTGAGGGGAAGATGGACTTGAGTTCAAAGAAATTTGAGTCAGGGAGATCAAATAGTAGACTATTGCAATAGTCTAGGCATAAAATGATGAGAACCTGTACCAGTGCAGTAACAATGTCAGAGGAGGAAAGGGAACATATATGAGGGATGTTGCGAAGATCAAATGGATAAGACTTGGCAACTGATTGAAAAAGTATGGTTGGGGGCAGCTAGGTGGCACAGTGAATAGAGTACTGGCCCTGGAGTCAGGAGGACCTGAGTTCAAATCCGACCTCAGACACTTAACACAAAAACTAGCCATGTGACCTTGGGCAAGTCACTTAACCCCAATTGTCCTCCAAAAAGGAAAAAGAAAAGAAAAAGTATGGGTGGTGAGAAAGTATAAGGGGTTAAGGATGACATCTAGGTTTTGTGTCTAGATGCCTGAGAAGATGATTGATGGTATAGTCAACAGTAATAGTGAAGAGGAGAAAGTTTTGGGGAAAAGATAATGAGTTCAGTTTTGGACATGTTAAATTTAAGATCTCTATGGGACATTGTAATGCCAAGAAAAGGCAACTTCCCAAGGTTCAGAATACCAGCATAGGTGCTCTCCATTTTATTCAGTGAAAAATTAAGAACAGAGAAGATCAAAATATGAAATCATTCAAAATACAGCATTTACTAAGTGTGATTCAATAATCTCCAAGTACTACCCTACCCCTGGACATTACATTCATTTAATCAATCACAAAGTCCCTCTTCTAAATACTACTCCACTCCTAGGCTGTACATTCATTTAGTCCATCACAAAGCCCCTCTTCTCAAATGGAGATTAGTTTCCAATCATAAGTAAATTACATTCATTTGTTCAATTACAGATCACAAAAAGGTCAAAAGTTCCCCACCCTTGGATCACAATTGAATCTACCCCAGAGTTACAACAAGCTTAAGCACAGCATTTAATACCCAAATGGAGGTCTTTTCTTCATCTTGACATGAGGCAAGTTCTCAACAATCTTTGTTCCTGAGGAGACAAAGCTTAGCAAGGCCACAAGATACATTGCCAGTGTCTTCACTAATTCATTCTCTGTATGCAGAACAGTCCTAGGACCCCTGAAAACATTAGCAAAATCCTTTCCCAGGATTTCTGTAAACATACAACAAGAAAATCCTTCTTCAGGGTTTCTGAACCAACAGCAAGGTTGCAAGACCTCTGCAACAACGGCACTGTCCTTCACCAGTGGACAGAATGCACTCTCTGTCTGCAGAACTGTCCCTGGACCCCTAACCAGCAGTAAGGTTCCAGGACCTCTGCAACAACAGCACTGTCTTTCACCAGTGGACAAATCTGGCAAAACAACATCAAAACAGACAGACAAAGTACCAGCATAACAGCCATGTCTCCTCAGTCCTTGGCAGCTCTGGGTGGCAGCTCTCAAAAGTCCTGGGCAATTCAAAGTGGCCCTCAGCAATCCTCTCAGTCTCTCTCTGCCTCCAAAGGTGCTGCTTCCAAAAAGTTCTTCTGCCTCTCTCCTTTCTTGTGTCTCTCTAAATTTTCTTCACCAGCTCCTCCCAGTTCAGCC
Organism: Petaurus breviceps papuanus; assembly: GCF_028583685.1. Taxonomy (NCBI): domain Eukaryota; kingdom Metazoa; phylum Chordata; class Mammalia; order Diprotodontia; family Petauridae; genus Petaurus; species Petaurus breviceps. Next base: position 895,536 of record NW_027187139.1, on the reverse strand, counting down.
CTCTCTTTTCACATCAACAAGATGTAGCAACAAGCACCCCAAGCATCCTCAGGGTGTCTGCCAACACAGGTTCTTGAATCTGCTTTGTTAAAGGAAAGCAACTCAAAATGGGTTAACAAGCTTACTTTAATCAGTCAAATATGTATCATTCACCTAGTTCAGGGGAAAAAGGTTAGCACCCTGGACTTCAGAGTATACAGACAGAATTATCAAGACAGAGAAACAGATCAAGTAGACAGATTTCCAAACTGTCCAACCGTTACATCCATACCAAATCGACATCTGGGTTTTTCAAAGCTGAGTGGGGGCTCTCAACAACAGCTTCCCAGAATCCAGATCAAATCACAGAACACTTCTCAAAGTGAGCCCCAAAACAAGCTACACATCAGGGCTTATATAGCCTTCTCCTGGCTCAGAGAATGTAACAACCTTATTGATTCACTGGCCAATCAAAAAGTATCTACTGAAAAACAAGCCTCCCACCCCAGGCTCCAGGTGCACTTTAGCCAAGGGGCAGGGAAGATCTTAAAAATTTACATTCCCATTACACAAGTCCATCCCACAAGTGGGATTCACAAGCTCTGGGTTTTAATACAATCAAACCAAAAACCAAGCCAATACAGGGGGATCTTTAAATTCCATTACTATTACAGACATCCAGTTCAAGATGTTTAATGGTAGTTGGAGATACTAGTCTGGAGGGTAGGTAAGAGTTTAGAACTGGAGAAGCTATATCTGAGAATCATCAGTGTAAACATGATGATTGAATCCATGGGTGCTGATGAGATCCCAGATGAAATAGTGTAGAGGGAGAAGAGAAGAAGGTGCCTCTGGGACATCTCTGATAAGTAGGTATGATTTGGATGTGAAAATCCAACAAAAGAGACTGAGGCATGCTCAGAGAGGGAGGAGGAGAACCAGGAAATGGTAGGGTCACAAAAAACCTAGAGAGGAGAGAATAACAAGGAGAGGAGTTTTCAACCATATCAGAGACTGCAGAAAGATTCAGAAGGGTGAGCATTAAGAAAAGACCATTCAATTTGGCAACTAAGAGATCATTGGTAACTTTGAAGAGAGCAGCTTTCTTTAAATGATGAGATCAGATGCTAGACTATAGAGAGTTAAGAAAAGAAAGAGAAGAAAGGAAGTGCATTGATTGATAGAAGGCTTTTCCAAGGAATTTAGCTACAAAGAGGAGAGAGATGGGATCATAGATAGAGGGATTAATCAAGGGTTTTTTGAGATTGAAGGAGACATAAGTATATTTGTAGGGAGTAGGAAGCAGCTAGTAGCCAGGGAAAGATTGAGTAAGTAAGAGAGAGTAAGGATAATGGAAGATAGGGTGGGATGGAATCGTTTATGCATGGCTGTTACTGTATACATTGTTCTCTTGGTTTTGTTCATTTTGCTTTTCATTGTTTCATCCAAGAATTTGCATATTCTTTTTTCTGAAATCATTGAGTTCTTCATTTCTTTTATCAGAGTAATGTCCCATCATAATAACACAACATAACTTAGTCAGCTATCTCCCAATTTGTGGGCATCCTTGCAATTTCCAATTCTTTGCCACCACATATAGAATTGCTATAAACATTTCAGAACATATTGTTTCAGATTTTTTTTCCTTTTCCTCCAATTACATTCTAAAATTAATCAAGTAGAGGTATAGCTGGATCAAAGGTAACAAGGAATTTAATAACTCTTTGGGCATTATTCTATAATGGTAAGGAAAAAGATTGAATGAGTACACAATTCCACCAACAATGAATTAGTGTCTCAATTATTCTACAATCTTTCCAACATTTGTCACTTTTCCCTTCTTTCTTTTTACTAATTTGGTAGGTATAACTGATATAATAAGGTTTGTGAATCTGAATTTCTCTAATCAATAATGATAATTGACTATTCACATTCTTTGACCAATTATCAATTGGGAATCACTTGCATTTTTATACATTTGACAAAGTCTTTATCTGATAACCTGTGCATAAAAATTTCCTCTAATTTTCAGCTTTTCTCCTGATTTTGGCTACAAATTGTTTTATTTGCACAGAAAAGCTATAATTTAATATAATGAAATTTGTATTAAAATTGTTCACTTACCCATGAGTCTGAAAAATAATATTTTCAAATTTCTTCTAATTTTCTTATAAAACCTTTCTTCATATTTAGTTCTTGCACCTATTTTGTCCTGATCTTGGCAAATGATGCAAGATCTTAGTCAATGCCCATTTTCTGCTTTGCTGATTCCCAATTTTCCCAACAATTTTGCTCAAAAACTGAATTCTCATCCAAAAATTTTGTCTTTTCACTTTTCAAATACAAGTTTGTTATGTTTATTTGCTGCTGTGAATTCTATACCTACACTATTCTGTCGGGGTTCTCTTGAATAGCCCCGACCCCCGCCTCCTACTTACCACCTCCAGTGGTCTTCGGACGTCTCCGGCTCCCGACCCGGGGTGGGGGTTGGGGGAAGAAACCAGGCAGAACACCCGAGGACCGTTCTCAGCTCTTTATTGTCAGCAGAAGTTCCCCCCCAACCCTTCCGCGTTCTCCCTTTTATATCCCTCGCCCTGCGTGCCCCTCCTAAAGGGGCGGGGTGCGCTCCTCCCAAGTACCTCCCTGAGGGTGGAGCCAGCCTGTTAGTGAGGCCACCTCCCTGAGGGTGGAGCCAGCCTGTTAGTGAGGCCATCCAGTACCCGAAGGGGTAGAGACCTCCAGGCGTCTCACGGTCCACTCAGGGGCTGACCCCCAGGCGTCTCACGATCCACTCAGGGGCCCTGGTCCAGAGCCGACCCCCAACATCTCCCCCTTTTTGTTTAAATAGGAGGGTGTCTATCATGGGGCTGGATAACGTCAGCCTTCAGGGCCTCTAATGATCTTCTAATGATACTGAGGAAACAACAGAGAACACATGGGATTAGGAGGAGAAAGAGAAGGAAAAGCCCAGCAATGGATAAGAAGGGGGCAAGCCAATCAGAGGGACGGAGGTTCTTCAGCAGCCAATTGAAAAAGGTCTTCTCTTGGTCTTTCCAAAATTGGTCAAATGTATGAGATACATTGTGAAGTTGATCAATCAATAGATCAAGCTGGTGAAGTTCATTAGTTATGTTCTCAGCAAGTAGTGCTCCTTGTAGAGCGTGAAGGATATGAAACCAATCTGTCTGAAAAGAAGAGTGATTGACGGGGAGTGGCAATACGCACAGTGGTAGGTATCGGTAGTGGCACGGTATTTGTTGATAGCGTTCCTGAAGTGCAAGTTCATCACCTATTCGCAGCACTGCGGATGCTAGCACGGTTACTTGGGATTGGAGGAGCTCATCTATACGTCTTTGTTCATGCCACAAACTCAATTCCTTCTGCATAAAGGTTTGCAGGACAGAGGCTAAAAGGTGTTGTTCTTGTTCAAGTTGTTGTATCTGGAACTCCTCATACAAAGCAATTGCCAAATCTACTAAAGACAGGATGTCTCCAAAACCAGGGCCCCCTCGGCGGGTGTGGGAAAATTGAGGCTGATCTCCAACCAGGTTGAAGAGCCGTTGGAGTGTTGAATCTGCAGGGGAGAACGCAAACGGCTCTGCTTTTACTGGTAATAATTGATAGGAGGGCATATATAGCAAGAAAATGTAGAACCCTGTGTGGTTCCTCCGAAGGGTATTGGTAAATGTTGGAGTTAAACAGGAGATATTGTATGTGGGCATATCTAGTACATCCTCAACAGGGGACACGCTGGTATTTCCCGGAGGGCAAAGGAGAAAGAGAGCGTTCTGTGGAGTTTGCACCTCCGCCTGTACTTGGTAGCACAGAGCATCCTCCCAGCCAGAATGGGAGGCATGGCAGGATGAATTCATACCCTGAAAAACATGCTGCCAGGAGTCATACAAGGCAGAGTCTGACCAGATGCCATTTTTAGTGGTGTTTACTCGAACCAAAATGTTAGTTAGTCCCAAAGCTAGTCCTATTTTCCAGATCTGATCTTGGGCCAGACCGGAAGGGGAAACCACGGGGACGGGAGCCGCCTTGACTCCCCCAGTGGTGGAGTTATCATATACGTCCCAAAAAATAAGCTGTGTCCCATTGCATCTCGGTCCTCTCGCTGGTATGCCTGTGGAACATGGCATAAGTGGGGCAAAGGTTCGTGGGTGCCCTGGGGTACATCGGGGCAGTGCATGGGTGAGATTCCAACTGGTTCCGTTCCACCCCTGGCCACGATGTTCAATGGCCAACATGGTGACATTAACTGAGCCCGAATGATTCAACAGGTCCCGCTCCGGATATGGAGTTTCATGAATCACATGGGAGATTAGGGGCCAGCACATCGGCGGCAAAGCAGTGAGGTTGACACTGATGCTGTCATTGACAAATAAGCAAATTGGGAGTGATGGAGACACGAAATACACTGGTTTGGTTATATTCTTTTCTACTGGGTTGGTAATTGTCCTCCCGGAAATACCGGTGAGTATAGAGGCATTTCCGATCACCGCAAGGGGAATGGGAGTGTGGCCCCAACCAACAGCCTGCAATGTCGGTAGACGCTTTGCAAGTGCCCAATACTTCTGGCCTCCTTCATCTTTCAGCCGTTGTACGGGGTCAGTCAATTCATACCACCTGTGGGAAGTTGTGAAAGGGCTAGGAGCATCAGGAGGATCTCCTTTTGTTTGTTTCCTGTTTTACTCTTTGGGCGCTTCCTTCCTCGGCATCCCCGTCTCCTCCTGTTCTTCTTGGTGTGTCGCCACTTCTCTGGTTCTTCGGATGGGAACCCAGACCTCGGCAGACTCTCCATCTGGTTGGATACAAAGATAACCCTGACCTCTAACCTTTACTGTGCCAGGACCCTGCCAGTTGCCTGTGTGATCTCTCCAATATACTCTGGCTCCTAGTAGGCAGGTTTTGGGTTCCTGGAGCAGGCTTGTCCCGCTACTTTTCTGGGTCTGGGTATCTATGGCGCCAAGGAAGCGCATGGCGGGAGTGGTACCATCGTCACGGAATTGCAAAAAATTGATGGTATATAGCACTTGTGCTAAAGTACCACGAGTCAGGCGCCCGCCAACTCCCCCTTTTTGTTTAAGAAGGAGCGTTTCTAAAGTGCGGTTTGCTCGTTCCACAATTGCCTGACCGGTGGGATTATATGGGAAACCAGTGACATGGTGAATGGAAAATTCCCGACAAAAGGTTTGAAAGGCGGTAGAGGTATAGGCAGGTCCATTATCGGTTTTTATAATTTTTGGGACCCCCACTAGGGCAAAATTTTTATAGAGATGGGCTATAACTGCACGGGTAGTTTCTTTTGGTTGAAGGGAGGCCATAGGAATCCAGAAAAGGTATCTACAGAAACATGAATAATGGAACTACGAAAATGTGTGATGTCCATCTGCCAGAGGGCATTTGGACGATCACCACGAAGGTTTACTGATATTTCACGAGGGGGAGGTCGAAAGGGAACACAGGCAGTACATCGCTTAACAATTGCACTAGCTTGTTCTTTAGAAAGGCCATATAAAAATCGAAGTGATCGGGCAGAGAGATGGTATTTGGCATGCGCCAAAGAGGCGTCAGACTCTAAGCAAAAATACAGGGCTTGGTCCACTATAGAGTTACCTTGATATATTGGACCAGAGGTGGAAGTATGCGAACGAACATGTAAAACATAAATAGAACAGGAACGAGCAAGAAGTAATGATTGTACAGAATAAAGAAGTGAAGCAATGGTAGAAATGGAAGGATTAATAAAAGCATCAGGCAAGGATGCCAATGCTTGAGCACAATATAGGCTATCTGTTATAAGATTAAAATCTTCCTTTGCAACCAATTGAAGGGCTTGCATAATAGCAAACAGCTCATTCTTTTGAGCTGATGTATAAGGGGTAGTATAAACTTTCAACATCTTACGGGCAGGAATATACACAGCTGCTCGGTGATCTTTGGTTGCATCAGTAAAAACATTAGGGCCTTGAAGTGGTGAGGCAGATACAACTTTAAAAGGGAGTGTTAGGGGAAGGGATTTCCAGCCTCTCATCACAGGAGGTAAGGGCAATGTCTTGAATTGGCCCATAGTGAGTAGAGATGCCCATGAGAAAGATGCCTGAGCAAATTCTCTAAGGGCGGACTCAGTAACCGAGCAATTGAAAATAGGGTAGATTCCAAATAATTGTAAGGCACGGTCCGCGATCTGGATAAGGAACTGTGCTAGGTTCTCCCATTTATTAGGTAGGATGCATTTTGACTTTGGTGGGTAGAGCCATTCTAAAACCCCTCTGGTCTGATAAAGACATCCTATGGGGGTGCGACATTCCAAAACAGTGGCAAAAACAGGAGATTTTGGATCATATTGGATAACACCTGAATCAAATTTGGACATAATATTTTGTAGGGGTTCTTTGGCTTCGGGGGTCCATTTTCTTGGGGATGTAAGGCTGGAGTCCCCTTGAAGGATTTGATAAAGTGGGATCATCAAAGACTCAGGGATAGGCATAACCGACCGCAGCCATTGTATAGACCCAATGAGCCTTTGAAAATCATTCAGCGTTCATATCTGCTGGGGATCAATGGGAGGCGGACTGCGAGAAACACGCCCCTCTCGAATTTGGTGTCCAAGATAATTAAAGGGAGGAGAACTTTGTACCTTTTCTGGCGCTATTAGTAGCCCATGGGCCTCCAGGGTATTCACTACTGCTCGCAACATCTTATCGGTTTCATCTTGAGTGGGGGTGGCAATTAAAATGTCATCCATATAATGGATTATTTGTACATGCCGATTTTGGAAACGTAGTGGTGCAAGTATAGTTTGGATATATAATTGGCACAAAGTAGGGTTATTACTCATCCCCTGAGGAAGGATGACAAACTGGTATCTTTGGTAAGGTTCTTGAAAATTGGTAGATGGCACAGAAAAGGCAAATTTATGTTTGTCATCTGGATGTAATGGAATACTGTAAAAGCAATCTTTTATATCTATAACTACCATCTTCCAATCTTTTGGAATAGCAACCGGATTGGGGAGTCCTGGTTGGAGGGCTCCCATGGTAACCATGCTCTCATTCACAGCTCTCAAATCAATGAGCATTCTCCATGCCCCACTCTTCTTACGGATGACAAAAACAGGTGAATTAAAGGGGCTAGTGGTGGGTTCAATACGGCCAGCCTCTAAAAGACCCTGTACTATATTTCTTAAGGCTGTGAGCTTCTCTGTGGACAGGGGCCACTGATCTACCCATATAGGGCTATCAGATTTCCAGGTAATACGGGGGCAGCTCACTTGTTCAGTGGCCCCTATTAGTTTGAATGCATGTGATCAGGGGTGGAAATATGAACGCCCATTTGGGTGAGGATGTCACGACCCCATAGGGCGTATGGGAGGCCGCTGATTTTGAGGGGTTTTATAAACCCTGAGTACTGATCGTGGGACCATTGTAATTGTCTTGCTACCCTGAGCACCCCTTGGGCGCCTCCAACTCCTGTCACGGTTTGGGCAGTGGCTTGAAGAGGCCATGAAGCTTTCCACTGGTCATCATTGATAACAGAACAGTCGGCCCCTGTATCAAGCATGCCCACTATTTTTTCTCCTTCCACTAGGATTGTCATCATGGGGCGCTGTAAGGGTTATGGGATTTAAAGATCTCCCATGCCCCATGGACGTGCTGACATAGCAGAGCAAGAGAAAGTGAAAAGCCGAGCTAACGGTCCTGCGGTTGGCAGTTGGTGGCGGTTGCCTTTTTTTTTTTTTTTGAGTTAGGACTCCTGCTGAGGACTGCCAGGGGCCAGAGCTGCTGGAAGCGTGCTTCCAGGACGCTGGGTGGTTGCTGTGAGTGGGGAGAGGAGGACCTTTGCCTGAGGTAGCCTGTTCTGTTTTAAAGGCTTGAGAATGTGGGTGCTTTCTACTTTATCTACCTGTGCCAATGTCATAACTACTCTGATGGCTTTCACTTTCTGGTTTTGGGACTCAGTCTTTTGGTATCTTAATAAATTTTCTAGTTTATTTCCCCAAATGGTAAACCTGATGTATTTTGTGATGGATAATTATATCAGCATATTTGTAATCTCTATAGGCATTGTGAATATGGCATTGCTGATACATTTGGAGACGAGGATGGGATCACAAAATGTCAGGCCTCTATTTGGAAGCAGTGGGGCTTTAGAGGGAGAAATGGCTATTCCAGGATGGGAGGATTTGCCTTATTCCTCTCTAGCCAGAGAATGGGCTAAAAGCACAGGGCCCTGTGAAAACTGGGAACCAAGGCTAAAAGAGGGAGAACCTGGAGATTTGGAAAGATGTTTGAAAGCAATACTCATAGAACCAGGCAAAGAACTGGCAGGAGTGTGCAGGAGAGGCTGGGTGCGGCTAACAAGTTATCGCCTTATGTGTAAAAGTAGGGATAAGCTGCTGAAGGAAAGAGCTAGGATGGCTAGGGATTCAGCTGGTTTGCCTGAGGATTCTTCTGTGTCACAGTACTCAGAAGAGGAAACTGGAGGGACTCATGTGGTCCAGGAGCAAGCTACTGTTCATGTAGCTAAAAGGAAGCAAAAAACTAGCAGAAGGAATGTGCATGCAGCTTTTGTACAGGCTGGGCAGAGTTGCCCTGACAGCTTCCAGGAGAATGTGTGTGAGGAGAATGGAACAAGGTTAGATGAGGAGTCTCCTAATGTAGAAGCTCTCCCCATACGAAGAAGAAGGCAGGAGAACCACCGAGGCAAAACAGAGTCTAGGGAGATAATTGAGGATTTCACTCAACAGGAGATCACTGATATATTGAGTAGATTTACCCAAAGAATGGGGGAGTCTTTAGTGTCTTGGATAGTAAGAATCACTGATGAAGGCACTGGAGGAATAACACTGGACAATGAGGACTGTTTAAAATTCATAAGTATCAGTCAGAATCCTTTTGTACACCAGGCTTTTAGGGATCATCATATGCAAGGAGGAAATAACAAAACGAATCTTCTAGCTTTAGCTGCAGAAGGTTGCAAAAAGCAATATCCAACTGAATCCATGTGGCCTAGGGGAGACAGACCCTGGTACTCACTTAGAGACTGTATGAGAAAGCTAAAGGAGGAGGTAATGAAAACTGCTATCCTGATTGGAGATGCAAATGCATATTATGATACCCCCCTAGGAGTTCCTCATAGAAATATCATAGTGAAGACGGCTCCTCCTGCATATAAGCACCTAATTCTGACTCTTTTAATTGGAGAAATAGGGCACCCTCTTTCAGAGGTGCTGGATAAGATTTCACAATTAAGCGATTTAGGGGAATGGGAAAAAGACAAATTGCCTCGAGAGAGAAGAGTAAACAGCCAGAGGATTCAGAACAAAATAGACCCACAAGAAGGGAACTGTTCACTGCTCTATTAAGAGCTGGGGTGGACTTTAGAAGAATAGATGGTACTCCAACTGAAGAGCTGCATAAGCTGTACCAAGAAAAAGTACTTAGCATTAGAATGAACAGGGAAGCAGGAACCACCCCCGCAGGTATTTCTGAATCTGAATCTTTGTATCCAAGTTTGCCCCACCTTCAGGGGGAATAGGAGATAGGCCAAGCCCCAGCCCAGATAAAAGAAATATGCAGAAGAGATTGCAGACCCCATATTGGTTTAACAATATATTGGAAGAATGGATCAACTACTGTGACTAGGGCACTGATTGATACTGGGGCTGAGGCCACACTTATCTATGGAAACCCTGATAAGTTTAAACATGGAACTCCTATTACCATCACAGGTCTTGGAGGCACTGAAATATCAGCCAGACAGGTTAAAATAACAATGAAAATTGGGCAGTTACCTAAGAAGGAATATGCTGTGGTTGTTGTACCCATTCCTGAATACATCATTGTAATAGATGTATTGAGAGGCATGACTTTGAATTTACCTGAAGGAAGATACCAATTTGCTGTGAGGAAGATAGGAATTAATACAGTTTTAGTAGGAAAACTAAAAATGGACCCAATCACTTTACCTGAACCTTCTGAAGTAATTACTTTAAAACAGTATCGTGTGCCAGATGGCAAGATGAAATTGCCACTACTATAAAGGAATATATTGAAGCAGGAGTGTTAGTCCCTACAACCACAAGATGGAATAATCCTGTCTGGCCAGTAAGAAAATCAGATGGGACGTGGAGAATGACTGTGGATTATAGACAGTTGAATAAGGTGACTCCTTCTTTGTATGCTGCTGTTCCAGATACCATCACCTTAATAGAAAGGATCCAGAAATATGATGGGACTTGGTACGCAGTTATTGACTTGGCAAATGCCTTCTTCACCATCCCAATAGACTCTAAACAATGGGACCACTTCGCTTTCACTTGGCAGGGTAGACAATATACTTTCACTCGCTTGCCACAAGGGTACATACATAGCCCCACTATTTGTCACAGGATTGTGGCTGAACAGTTGGATGAATTAAAAAGGCTACAGAGATTATAGCATATGGGAAGGATAACACTGTAACTAGTGTTTATTCTGGAGAAGATGATTACAAAATTGTACCCTTAAATCATTTATTCTACCGTGAGTGAGGCTACAATAGTCTGGTTATTGTCTCTTTGCTTCTTCTTGATTTTTTGTTTGTTCACCTTGTTTGTTAGATTTGTTTCCACAGGCTTGGTACCCTCCATCTGTAGATGCCTGATAGCTTAAGCTGGATGTCACCCCCTGTCTGCAACTGTGATGTGTCACCCTTGGACCTGGCATCAAGCATATTAAGAACTGACCTCTCAAATTGGACCCCTAAGGACAGGGACAGCTCTACATCTGATTTCAGCAGCAAGTAGCCATAGAAGAAGAGATCTTCACCCCTTACCACAAGATTTTGGGGCCCCATTTGTTCGGGGTGGGGGGAATGATGGGGAGCTTGTGCTCAAGCCCCACCCTAAAATATGTTTTTTTGTGTTTATTGTGTGCTATTCTTGTTATATTGTTGTGAAATTTTGTTGACACCAGTTATTCCTACTATATTTTTGCCAAGTAAGGGACATGAAAGATCTTGGGGCCGAATGTAAGGGTTATGGGATTTAAAGATCTCCCATGCCCCACGGACGTGCTGACATAGCAGAGCAAGAGAAAGTGAAAAGCCGAGCTAACGGTCCTGCGGTTGGCAGTTGGTGGCGGTTGCCTTTTTTTTTTTTTGAGTTAGGACTCCTGCTGAGGACTGCCAGGGGCCGGAGCTGCTGGAAGCGTGCTTCCAGGACGCTGGGTGGTTGCTGTGAGTGGGGAGAGGAGGACCTTTGCCTGAGATAGCCTGTTCTGTTTTAAAGGCTTGAGAATGTGGGTGCTTTCTACTTTATCTACCTGTGCCAATGTCATAACTACTCTGATGGCTTTCACTTTCTGGTTTTGGGACTCAGTCTTTTAGTATCTTAATAAATTTTCTAGTTTATTTCCCCAAATGGTAAACCTGATGTATTTTGTGATGGATAATTATATCAGCATATTTGTAATCTCTATAGGCATTGTGAATATGGCATTGCTGATACAGGCACGTATTCTCTATTTTCTCGCACCAGTGAAGAGCAACGTCAGGGTTAGCTGCCTTGGGGAGGCTCTCTCCCATACAAGGGAGGGGAATGGCCCTTCCAACATGTTCTCCGGGTCGAAGATGTAGGGAATAGGCGTGTGGGTTGGTAAGACATACAAGCCCTTGTCCCGGGTCTAACATTTGAGTGTGAGTGATGTAAGGCGTAAAGCCTGACATTCCCACTACTAACCGAGGGAACGGTTTTGTTTCCACCTGGATAGAAAAGGTTTCCCAAGGCGGTATTACTATTTCTTCTCCCGGGGGCGCCTGTGCTGTCAGGACAGTTATTGACGGCTGTAAGGGGGTGCTTGTTGCAATACAAGGTTGATACTCTGAGTCTCCCCGGGCCCCATGACTAGATACATTGTGGCTTCTCGGGGACCCCCTCTGGGGATGGGGGGTCCCCGCCTCCCGTTTCCCTGACCTGGTCGGAGGTTTGGTCGTGACCGGCAGAATTTTGCAATATGGCCGGACTTTCCACCACAAAAACACGTGGGCTGTGATGGGGTTGTGGGAACACTGCGACAGTGTGCTTTAAAGTGCCCTTCCTTCCCGCATTTAAAGCATTTCTTGGGTCCCAATCTCTGGCCCTTAACAAGCTGTTGGAGGCTGCTAGTAATGGCAGTGGCCATCGCCTGGTTGGATTCTACTAGTGCTGAGGCCATTGCCTGGAGAGGGGGATCTTTGCCAGGGGCATCTAACAGCCTATCAACTATCTCTTCAAGAGAGGCGGTAGGGCTTAAGCCCGCAAGAGCGTTTGCATATTCCTGTCAAAGACCCTCCTTCACTAATTGGGTGATAAGTAAGTCCGTTCCTTCTCCCCTGCCCATCACTCGGTGGACAGTCTCTTGCACCCGACTGACAAAGTACGTGGGACTTTCATTAGCTCTTTGTTTTAGTCCCACCAGGCGGGCAGCCCCTCCACCTGTACTCCCTAATTTCTCAAGCGCCTGCAGATGATACTCACTGACAGCGGTCTTGACATTGGCATCAAAAGTTAATTGTGCCTCAACGGTGGCATAAGGACCGGACCCGGTTATCATATTCATGGCATCGTCAACATCGACTATGCCACGTTGTTTGATGTAACCGGCTGCCACTCTCCTTACCGCAGCCTTGAAGGCTACGAATTGTCCAGGATCAAGGACTGCACCCATGACTTCTTTGAAGTCGTGAGGTGTCCAGGGGAATCCGGTGGAGGCATTGGTAATCAGTTTCCTAACATAGGGAGAAGACAGGCCGTATTTGGAGACGGCTTCTTTCAATTCTTTCATAAGCTTAAAAGGAACTGGACGGTGAAATCTCCTCTCATTATCAGTTCCTGCATCTTCTATAAGGACCGGAAAGGCAAGGTTCCACTCATCTAGATCTACTTCCTCTCCTTCTTCCACTGCTCTTGCTATGCTAGCGGTTAGAACTCCCGGCACAGGCCGTTTTTGGCGAGCCCCGTATCTAAAGGAACCTTTAGGGGCTCCCAACGACATGGCTGCTACCATCCCTGGAAGGACTTCGGGCATGGTTATCTCGGGAGGTGGGGGCGGCCATGAATCCTGATCTGCTGCCTCAGCATAGCCTTTGGCCCTGCCCCCATTGGAATTTGTACTGCGCAACTGCTGCAGTTCCTCATCTGAGCTGCCTCCACCCCCGTTGGAATTTTTACTGCGCCGCGTCTTCACTTCCGCATTTGAGCTGGCTGCACCCTTGTTGGAATTTTTACTGCGGCGCCATTTTCCCTCTTTCACTAATTCAGGGTGTTCGGGAGCGGCTGCACAGCGGAATTCTCCCCACGGGTATATTGGGGGCGCTCCCTCTTCTTCCTCATCTGAAGATCCCCTTATGGAACTCCCCACTTGAGTTTCTTTAGTTTCTAGAGGGGTTGGTGGATTGGACTGAAAAAGAGCTTGGACTACTCTAAAGATTGTAAAATCCTCATCAGTGAGTACCCCAGGGGAATTGGCGTGGAAAGACGCCATTTGTTGTCCTACGACTCCCCATCTGTTCTGATCTATGCCGGAATATTGTAACCAGGGACAGACAGTCCACACTTGTTTTATAAAGTTCCAGCAGCTCTTAATGTGAATTTTTATGCCATGATGACGGCATAACTTATAGAGCTGACATGCTACTACTCCTTGGTCCTCGGGCTCAATGCGGGGCAGACTCCTTCCCTGCCCCATTCTTCTCGGGCCTATCAGCGGCTACCGAGGCTACCTAGTCTTCCCACCCAAGCCTGCTTAGGTGGGGCAGGCGGTCCTTCAAGTCCCTGTTCGTCCCTGTTTGGGCGCCAGCTGTCGGGGTTCTCTTGAATAGCCCCGACCCCCGCCTCCTACTTACCACCTCCAGTCAGTGGTCTTCGGACGTCTCCGGCTCCCAACCCGGGGTGGGGGTTGGGGGAAGAAACCAGGCAGAACACCCGAGGACCGTTCTCAGCTCTTTATTGTCAGCAGAAGTTCCCCCCCAACCCTTCCGTGTTCTCCCTTTTATATCCCTCGCCTTGCGTGCCCCTCCTAAAGGGGCGGGGTGCGCTCCTCCCAAGTACCTCCCTGAGGGTGGAGCCAGCCTGTTAGTGAGGCCACCTCCCTGAGGGTGGAGCCAGCTTGTTAGTGAGGCCATCCAGTACCCGAAGGGGTAGAGACCTCCAGGCGTCTCATGGTCCACTCAGGGGCTGACCCCCAGGCGTCTCACGATCCACTCAGGGGCCCTGGTCCAGAGCCGACCCCCAACACTATTCCACTGATCTACCATTCTATTTCTTAGCCAGTACCATACACACACACATATATATGTATATATATATTCATTATTTCTTTGAAATTTTTTGCTTTTGTTGTTTTACTAAATGAATTTTTAAATTATTTTTTCTAATTCAAATGTTTTTGGTAATGAAATTGAGATTTTATTGAATGCAAAAATTAGTTTGGGTAGAGTCAAGATGGCAGAGTAGAAACAGGACCTCCAAGGGGCTCTGGCTCCCACATCCTCCAATTCATGTAAAAGGTGACTATGAACAAACTTTAAAGCTACATAATTCACAAAATGACACAGAGAAGCTAACCTTTCACTGAGGACAGCCTGGCAGGCTGGCAGGAAGTGGCCAGCGCAACAATTGGGAAGACGACCCCAGCCCTGCTTGAGCTGGAGGTTTTAGCCTCAGGGTGGGCCTCAGCAGCCTCCGGGTGGAGGGACTTCAGATCACCAGCAGCTCTGGTGGTTTCCAGAATTATCAACCCATAGATGCTAAGGACAAAGTGAGAGGTCAATGAAGTGTGGATTTTTGGGATCTGGTAGTTTGGGAGTGCAGTTGGTCTTTGCCCTGGGTGTGAGAAGCCACTGAGGCACTGCGGCTGTGCAACCACTGCAACATGGCAGCTTCAGCTTCTGGCCTGCAGATTGTAGGGGGATGAAGCAACCAGTATGAGGGGTAATCACTCTTGCTTTCACTTTCTTGGATCTGGATTGAGGTCTAGGGTGGAGGTCCTGGGGTGTGTGACCAGCTTGCCAGAGCATGTGGAGGCTTCAGAGAGGGCACCCTACTAATAACTTCAGCAACTGAGAAAACCCCAGCATTTGGAGTGAAGCTCCCCTGTCTGGTGCGAGAGTCCTACTGTGGCAAAAAGCCCAAAAGTCAAGTATTTGAGTGGCAACATGAGCAGGTAAAGGAAGCAAAGCAGCCCAACTTTACACTCCTATTTTGGGGACAAAAAGGATGAAACCATGGAACATGAGGAAGACACTGAAGTCAGAACTCCTGCACCAAAAGCTTCCAAGCAAAATACAAGCTGGTTATAGGCCATAGAGGACCTTAAGAAGGATTTTGAAAACCAAATAAGAGAACTGGAGGAAAAATTGGGAAGAGAAATTAGAATGATGTGAAGAAATTATGAAATGAGAGTCAACAGCTTGACTGAAGAAAATAACACATTAAAAAATAGACTAACTCAAATGGCAAAAGAGGCTCAAAAAGGCAATGAGGAGAAGAATGCCTTAAAAATCTGACTATGCCAGATGGAAAAAGAATCTCAAAAGCTCACTGAAGAGAATCATTCCTTCAGAATTAGATTGTACAAATGGAAGCTAGTTTCTTTATGAGAAATCAAAATACCATTAAATAGATCTAAACAAATGAAAAAATAGAAGGCAATGTGAAATATCTCATTGGGAAAACCACTGACCTGGGAAATAGATCCAGGAGAGATAATTTTAAAATTATTGGACTACCTAAGAGCCATGATCAAAAAAAGAACCTAGAAATCATCCTTCAAGAAATCCTCAAGGAAAACTGCCCTGATGTTTTAGAACTACAGGACAAAATAGAGGTTGAAAGAATATACCAAACACATCCAGAAAAAGATCCCTAAAATAAAACTCCAAGGAATATTATAGCCAGGTTCCAGAATTCCCAGATCAAGGAGAAACTATTACAAGCAGTCAAGAAGAAACAGTTTGAATATTGTGGAAACACAATTAGAACAACACAGGATCTGGCATCTTCTACACTGAGGGATCGAAGGGCTTGGAATATGATATTCAAGAGGTCAAAGGATCTGTGATTAAAACCAAGAATCACCTACCCAGCAAAACTGAGTATCATGTTTCAGGGAAAAATATGGTCATTTAGTGGAATAGAGGACTTTCAAGCATTCTTGATGAAAAAACCAGAGTTGAATAGAAATTTTGACATTCAGATACAAGAAGCAAGAGAAGCATGAGAAGGTAAACAGGGAAAAGAAATCATAAGGAACTTACCAAAGTTGAAACATTTACATCCCTACATGGAAAAACAGTCATTGTAACTTATGAAACTTTTCTCAGACTGAGAATAGTTGAAGGGAATTGATCCTGGAGATAATAGGGAGTGATTAGAATTTATTGAGTATGTAAAGGGAATGGTCAAACTTGGGCTTTGAAAGATCACTTTGGCAGAAAGAGAAAATGTGACTATGAGGGTGACTAT
Organism: Petaurus breviceps papuanus; assembly: GCF_028583685.1. NCBI lineage: Eukaryota > Metazoa > Chordata > Mammalia > Diprotodontia > Petauridae > Petaurus > Petaurus breviceps. Next base: position 879,068 of record NW_027187139.1, on the reverse strand, counting down.
GAAAGTGAGTATGCGCAATATTTGTATGTGGGCTCAAGATCAACTCAAAAGATAAGAGGGAGAGAGAAAGACAGAGACAGGAAGGGACAGAGAATGATAGAGAATTTTTGGTGAGGAACCTCTCTACCAATGCATGTCAGCTCCCACTCTGCATTTTAGGGGTTTAGAGAGTTTCATGAAACACTGTGAAATAAGTGACACAGTGAAGTTGCCCAAAAGTTTGAATCAGAAAATTCACTTGAACCCAGAGTTTCCAGAACCTGACATCAAATCTCTATCTCTTACAGTAGCAGCAACTATATTTCAGATTAAAAGTCATGGCTAGACGAAAGGAAATTATACAAGATAGGGAATTTTTAAAACCAAATGATTCCCTTTTCTGTGCCAGTTCCAAAATGTTGTGGCAACTTGATCAGAGGAATTGCCATCAACAGAATGTCCACTAATGCATGGCTGTGCACCATTAATCCCCACACAAAGCACAACATGAATATTTTCAGAAGATGGAACCTTTGCAAAAGAAAATAAATCTGTGGGCTTGAAAGTTGTGGTCATCTCGTAGATAAGAAAGTTCTGAAGATTTTCTTTTTTTGTGCCAAGAAGGTTAAATAAGCTGAACCACAGGTGTAAAGTTGAAGTTCCAAGTTTTTTATTATAATGACTGATCAAACATTGAGACAGGAGCTGGCAAGACAATGTTTATGTTCTGTTCATAATGCATATTGTTTTTCTTTGATATGTCTTGATATGGTCACCATGTACCTTAGCACATGAACCTCTCTGTTTACCTAGGACAGATCAAACCTCTTCTCCAACTCCCCAGAAGTTTGGTTATTTGTTTAAGGATTTATTAGGGCTACTAAGATCTGGGCAGAGAGACAGAGAAACACAATCCCTTTTTGAACCTCCATTGTAAGTCTTCCTTAGACTCGTCTGAATTCGAGGGACCAGGTACCTGTGACCATGTCTCTGCACTTAATCACTGTCTGATCAACTTTATTTCATCTCTTCTTTGTAATAGACCACTTCTTCATTTTTCAAACTTCAGAGAATTTCAGTTCAAGTATCATCTGCTGTTTCTGTCCTTACCTAAACCCTCTACCTGGTAAAAGAATCTTTTAAAATGTGAGGCTCCAACCATAAAATGTACTCTACTTCCTTTTAAAGTTATCAGGCAGAAAATAATTTCACTTACTTTTACCATTATCTTATATGACTTTTGTGTGAAAATATAAATTTGAAATCTTACTAGCAAAACAAATTTAAAGTTTAAATTTCCATGATATAAATAAAATGATGATAAAATCCCATGATTTTGAGATCCAAACATATACTTCTGTGTATAATTATTAGAAGAATCAGTCTAATTCTCTTGGTTTTCTCAAAATTTACTACCCTTTTAAAGACATCTATTACATTACTTCTTTCTATTACATTACTTCTTTGTCTTATTACTTAGTCTAATCATTTCCTCCTTAGGAGGATGTTATCCCTATATTATTATATTTTGGTTATGAATATAAGTTAAAATTGTAAGCTATCCCTTCTTGTATCCTTTTATAGAAATTCATAGATGTTCCAATATCCATCTATAATTTAATAGATTTAGTATTGTACCTACAAAACTTCTTGATTATAGAAATTTGCTATAAAAGGAAAAAGAGGGATTCTTTCATATATCAAAACAAAAGGAAAAAAAATCCTAGTAAGATAACACAGAAGAGCTCATAAGTTACTATTCTTCACTAACAATTTTCTGTTCTTGAATTTCATTCCAGCTTAAGCAGACAAGAGATTCCTAAGTTCAACCTCATAGGTTGATGTCCTTGTTTCACAAACTTATGTATTCTTCTCTAATTATGCTCTGGAAGAATGAGACACTTCAGAAAGTGAATCTTACACTTATAATAAGTTCAAACACTAATTCAACTCTTGCTTAGGCCATGGAATAACTACAATTTTCATCAAAACAGCAAGAGTTCTTCTGCTTTACAACCCATTGCAGTAATTTAGCAATAAATTATCTTGCAAATGACAATTTAGTAGGTTTTCTAAAAATCACAAAGATTTTTTCCCAAATCATTTCTTCTAAAAGCATTATCCTTCTTTAAAAAGTAAAGTTTAAAAATTTTATCCTGATGTTAAGCAGTGTAATCTATAATTTTCTACAGAGGAAAATTAGTTGGAAAATTTTAAAATGATAGCTGTCTTTTCCACTTTAAAGCAAAACCAAGCCTTTAAACACTGGAATCCATTAAAGCAAAGTTGGTATAAAATGTCCCTGAGTAACATAAATAATTTTCTGAAGTATTATTAAGTACTAAATTCCTGGTAATTGCATAATTCCTATATACCACAAAGTTCCTTACTCAAAAATATGTTTGTAATGAAGAGGGCATTCAATATTTTTTATACACCAAGAAGAATATACCCAATCAGGATGTCCTAACATGGTGCAGTAAATAGGGCAGGGGCCCTGTAGTCAGGAGGACCTGGGTTCATATTGGGCCTCAGATACTTAACCCTAACTAACCATGTGACTTTGGGCAATTCACTTAACCCCAATTGCCCTGGAGGAGGAGAAGTCCCTCCAAAGATAAAAAAAAGTATATACCCAATCAAATTAGTTGAATCACAATAATAATGTTTTCCAGTTCTTTAAAAATTTACTCAGTATCTTTTCTTTCCTTTATCATTAATTATATGCCTAGAAATTAATTGCATTCTGGAATCTCACATAGATAGCAAATTTGGTAGTCCATAAACCTCCAAATTAACACACATACACACACACATACACATATATACACATTTCCACATATGCATACATACATACACAAACATTTTTTCAACTGAAACAGAAAAGTGTAGAATTACCAAGAGCAGAGACTGACTGGATTCTCATCTTACTAGGCATTGCCAGGGGTTCAACAAAAGGCACCTCCTAGGGCCTGGGGAGGCTGATGTCAGTGCCTTCACAGTAGTGATAATTCTTGGTGGCATGGCTTAGGGAATGTTTACTCTTCACCTGACCTATGCACCTCTCCCCTCACAGCAATTGCAGTAATTACTGAACCTGGGGCATTTGAATATACTGGGGCAGGGAGGGCAGAATATATAGAACCTGGGTGACATTTCCAGGCTTTGTCCAGAGTGGTGTGCTGCAAAGTGCCCAGAGGCATTGGGCCATTAGGGCTACTAACAACCTGTGATTGTTGCCCCTCATTTCCTTTTGCCAGGTGGTGAATGGTGATGTAAGTTTTACATATAATTTTCCAACATTCTCTTCTCTTAATCTGATCTGGGATGAGAGATGTTAACCAGAAGCCTTGAGACTGTTACAATCCATATATTGACATGTGCTTTTAACTATGGGGAGGGAGTGAGGAATGGTAAATGATCAGGATTGCCTGGAAGTATTTTAGCAAAGGTTGAGCTTCTGGATATATCCCCAAAGTCTCAGCAGTTTTCTCCTCCTATCTCAAATCAATTTTCTATCTCTGATCAGTTTCCAGACTTCTTTATTATTAATTTCAATACCTTCAAAATTCACTAAAAAATTTTATCTGTATCTGCCTGTTCACTGTATTTCCAGGTTGATCAGATCAGGAACCACAAAGGAAAAAAGCCTTACACGTTTCTTTGTTTTTCTAGCTGTAACCCTTAGAAGTCTTTGCTGCCTATATTTTAAATCTTACAAGGTAATAGAATCACTCAGAGCACACAGGATATAGAAACAGAGACACACAGAAGCAGGAATACTGACAGGACAAATACAAATACAGAGTGCACAATTAATGACACAGAAGGAGGAATTAGAAGGTTGTTACAAATCTCCTAATATTATTCAGAGGAAGGGGTGGGGTAATTTGCAAGGATTCAAGACTTGATAATGTAATTGGTTCATGCCAGTCTTCCTCAGAGCACCCCTGAGGTTTCAAATTTAAAAGGGCAAATCCAGATGAAGTTAAATTAGGGGATATGTGAGTCCATCAGGACTATAGCCATTTTTTATTTCTTTTTCTTTTTTTTTAAGATAAAGTGGATGGAGAAAGGTGATTATTTAGCACCTGAGAAACGACACTGAGAGCTTAGAGAGAAAAATGCAGACTACAATGAAGTAGCAGATTTCTTTTAGGAACAAGGGTACAGAAACAACTTGCCATCCTGCCCAGGGCAGGATCTTTTCAGTTGAATAATTCCTTCAGGAGGGCAGTCCAGGTAAAGAATCCAAACTCTAGCACTGTCCACCCAAGTAAGTGGCACAATTTAATGTCAACCCTTACTAAGTTCATGCGTATTCATTCAAATTAGTCTGAAAATGAGGGTTTATTTCTGTCAAAGCTTGTGAAGCATACTGATAATAATTAAATATCATTTTTGGATTTCAATAAGAGTCAAAGTCTGAACTAATCAAACAGACTACTTTTCTTTGCTTAAATAAGTACCCTTTGTCTGTAACTTGAAAGACCAGATAAGGTCAGAAATAGGTATTCTCCCCTTTGTGGCAGGATTCTAGGAAATTCATAATGGAATTTCTCTTATCTTCGGGGTACATTACAGATGGGGAAAAGAGAGACATCCTGAGATTGTAAATGTCTCCACAGAGACTACTTTGTCTATTGTCTTGTCAAACTATACTTACAACTAAGAAACTTCTTTCCATGGTATAGATAGTAAACATATGTAGATCATAAAATTGAGTGACATAGCCACTCTGAATTGGGATGGTTCTAAAATTTATGTAAGCTTTCTCATTCATTTGTTCATGCAGTCAGAACTTAGGTTCTGGCTCTGTGTACAAGTTTTTGCTAGCTCTAAGGGAATAGATGTGAAAAATGTATATGACCTAGCCTGTTTTCTTCTTTAACCAAACTTTCAGATTAACAGTACATATAGAGAAATGCATGGGAGTTTATCATAAGACAATGAACTCAAAGATAAAGCAGATTTTTAATCTTCAGATTAATTCCCTCTCACTCCTCCCTGCATTCCCGGGCTCAGGGTGCCTGTTAGACAAAATTATGCTCTCCATATGATTAACGATGATATGAGAAAGGAATTTCTAAAATGAATAGCATTTGAATACAATAAGATAAGAGTAGTATTCACTTATCAATTGATATTAAAGATCCAGGATATCTCAGTTTCCTTAACCATTAACAAGACATAACATAGTATATGTCCATAAAATAAGAAGACAGGGTCTCAGTCATACACAGAAGAATGCTCCTGGTCAGCTTCATCTGACCCTACAGTTGTTGACACAGAGAGGAGCATTTTGAAATCACTCAAAGAACAAAACAGGATGTCTGTTATGCCATAGCATGCAAATAATTATGGTAGTTTAATCTCAAAGAGGGCCCAATGTCTCTCCTCATCTGCCAATCCAGGTTTTGGACTTTCTCAGATCATGGGGGTTCAAATTGTTTAGGGGAGGAGTCTACAAGTTCTTCACAGAATTGCACAACCTCTTCATGCCCAGAAAAAAAATTTTAGTGACAATACTATGATTCTTATACAGGTCATGAACTTTGCAACACAAAATGCTCAAATGCCCCATGAAATTACATGTAATTTCCTGGTGCTTTTAGATTTGTTTATTTCTCCAGGGAGAACCTATGAGTTGTCTTGAAATTCAGTTTCAATTTTCTTCTATCTTTAGGTTTCATTTGCAGTGAGAAAGTCTATTTTGATATGAATTAGTTGACCCAGTAATTTGATTCCCTTTCTGTCTTTGACTATGATCTCACATTTAGCATTCCAAAAGCTCAGTAGAAGTTGAGAGATGGGTTTGAGAACTCTGTGATTGTTAACAGGCACAAACTGCTTTTCAGTCTACATGACCTAAGAATTCTTCACCAGATGGGCAACCCATCCACTTGTAATGATTCTGTCTGTATATGAATACCATAGTCCTCAGACTTCAGGACCATAAGCAAAGTCTTTGCATCACAAGAGAATCCATCAGAGTTTATATCCAGGTCACATACCTTTTAAGTACCCAGAGTAACCTCAGTGTAGGTATGTGCTGTAGTGTGTTCCTAGGGGGTCTCGCAAGAAGCAACTAATAAAGTGATAATATGAGTATAATACTTAAATTGACAGTTGGTACAACTCAGGGCTTGAGTGATTTTTTTCCTTGGCATTCTGGATTTAAGACAAAGGTAAAGAAAAATTAGAATGCAGATTAAATTTGTAAGCCTTTTCTGTGTGCATTTTTTCTTAGTATGCTCATTATTTAACCAGAGCATGTCTAAATATTTGGAATCCTTTAGTCCTACATTTTCATTTTTCAGAAGAGGAAAGAAAAGCTGAAGAGGAGAAGGGATGGGCCAGATTTCACACACATTGTCCAAGGTAGAGACTAGAAGGCACAGCTCTATTCAATGCACTTTCCAACTGCCTTCCTTGGCTTAGCATTCTTGTACTTTTAAACCAGTACTATACTGGAATAGAAGCAGATAGAGGCTACTGAGGAGAGGATACAAAAAAGAAATTGATTATTAAATTGGTAGTGATTTTTGAAAGGAGTTTTAGTCCATAAGAAGGACTGGTGCAGATGAGAAATCTATAGCTTAGGATAGATTACAGGATACAAAATAAGTGCATCAAGGTTTATTGATTGACTAATAGCCAATACCCAGTGTTTCTTAATAAAGAAGGTTCAGATATGCTACAAAAGATGTCTAGGAAGACTGTCAAAGACTCAATCCTCTACCTGAGGAAAGTATTGAATACAGCTGCTCCCACAGGGTAATAACTTCTAAGTAAAGGAAATATTAAGAAACAATCTTACCTTTAAAACAGAAATAAAATGTACCATGCTGCTGATGCTCTTCCCCCATTTTTGTAAAAAATATTTTGTTATCCTTGGAAAAGTGACACATTCATGTTTTTCTGAAAGATGACTTCATTCCTCATATCTTAGATCAAATCAACTTCTTCAACAAATTTAAGGAACAGCTTGTTCACTTTTCTTCTTTGGTGTCCTAAAAAAAGTATTGTTTTCTTATTTTGAGAACAAATCCTTCTTCTCCTGTTCTAAAAGATGAAGGGAAAACAGGCAGAGCCAAGATGGTGGAGTAAAAGCAGGGCTTTCTTGAGCTTCTTCTCCAATTGCCCACAATACCTATACAAATAACTTTAAACAAATTTTGTAGCTATAGAACCCACAAAGTGACAGAGAGAAAAACAATCCCCTCTGAAGGCAGCCTGACAGGCTAACAGGAATGGTCTATTGCACCAAACCGGGAGCAGAGCACAATTCTGTATGAGCCATTCTGGAGAAGATCCGGTGCCCAGACTGGCCAGAGCAGACTTCAGGAGAGTGAATCACTGAAGTCTGTGGCAGTTTCCAGACTTCCCAACCCATAAACACCAAAGAGAAAGTAAAAGGTCAGTAGGAGAACTCTGTTGGCACTGGGTAAGAAATGGGCCTGGTCTGGGCCCTGACCACCAGGTAGCAGAGGAGGGGGTGGCTGAAACTGTTGCCACATGGTTACCTCCTGAGCTTCAGGCCTACAGATAATAGGGGGGCAAAGTGAACTTTCAGAGGGTAATATCTCTTGCTTTGACTTGTTTGGATCTAGGTTGCCATCTTGGGTTTTGATTCTGGGGTAAGGAGCACTAGAGTGGCACAGCTTATGGAGGCTGTAGAGAGGGCATCCTTTTCACTGTTCTTAGACAGGTGTCAGCAAAAAGCTCTGACAACAGCTGCACAAAAGCCCAGATATTTTAGATGCAGCAATTTCCATTCTGGAAGCAGAGATTTACCATAGAAAAGATCTCAAAAGTCAAGTAATTGGCTGGTAAGATGAGCAAACAGAGGGAGCATAATCAGACTATTAAATCCTTTTGGGGGACAAAGAGGATGAAAACATAGAAATAAAGAAGACATCAAAGTCAAAAGTCCTGCATCAAAAAATTCCAAGAAAAATATGAATTGATCACAGGCCATGGAGGAGTTCAAGAAAGATTTTGAAAATCATATAAGAGAAACAGAAGAAATATTGAGAAGTGAAATGAGAATGCAGCAAGAAAATAATGAAAAATGGGTCAATGGATTGTTAAAGAGAATAACACCTTAAAAACAGACTTACTCAAATGGCTAAAGAGGTCCAAAAAGCCAATGAGTAGAAGAATGCCTTAAAAAGCAGAATTGATTGGATAAAAAAGGAATTATAAAAGCTCAATGAAGAAAATGATTACTTCCAAATTAGATTGAACAAATGGAAAGTTAATGACTTTATGAGAAATCAAGAAATTATAAAACAAGTCCAAATGAATGAAAAAATAGAAGACAATGTGACATATCTCACTGGAAAAGCCACTGACCTGGAAAACAAGTCCAGGAAAAATAATTTAATAATTATTGAACTACTTGAAAGCCATTTTTTAAAAAAGGAGCTTAGACATCACCTTTTAAGAAATTATCAAGGAAAATTGCCCTGATATTCTAGAACCATTGGGCAAAATAGAAATGGAAAGAATTTACAGATTGCCTCTGAAAAAGATTCCAAAAAGAAAACTCCTTGGAATATTATACTTAAATTCAAGTAAAGGAAAAAAATTATATTACAAGCAGTCTGGAAAAAACAATGTGAATATTGTGGAAACACAGTTAGAATAACACAAGATCTAGCAGCTTCTACAGTAAGGGCTTGAATATGATATTCAGTAGGTCAAAGGAGCTAAGATTAAAACTGAGAATCACCGGGAAGATGGCTGTAACAGCGAGCGGGCGCAGCTGGGCCAGGTCAACGCCCTGGTGAGGCAGGCCCTCTCCAGTGGTGCCCACAGCAAGGAGGGCTCAGGCTGCATGTGGAGGAAGCTGACCTACTTCGTGGAGCTCCCCGGGGTGGCGGTCAGCATGTTGAACGCCTACCTGAAGTCGTGGGAGCATCAAAAGAGGCCCGAATTCGTCCCCTACCCCCATCACTGCATCCAGACCAAGCCCTTCCCATGGGGAGACAGAAACCATCAAGTCAATCCTCTCCCAACAGGGTATGAGGATGAGTAAAGAAAACTGGGACCACGCTAATCAAGCACTGGGGACCACAGCAGTGGCTGGACCATCCTTTTCTATGTGGAACAGAAAATTACAGGGGACCTTAGGTTCACTTGCATCACATGTGACAAATGTGCTGACCTTTTATCATTTTGCTTGTGATTGGGATGGCTTAAATAAATAATTCTAATCCTTAAAAAAACCCAAAAAAACTGAGAATCACCTACCCAGCAAAACTGAGTATAAGATTTCAGGGGAAAATATGAAAATTCAATAAAATAGAGGACTTTCAAGCATTCTTAATGAAAAACCAGAGGTGAACTGAAAATTTGACTTTCAAATACAAGAAGCAAGAGAAGCACAAAAAGGTAAAGAGGAAAGAGAAATCATAGGGAACTCATTAAAGTTGAACTATTTATATCCTTACATGGAAAGATGATGTTTATATCACATGAGATTTTTCTCAGTATGATAGTTGAAGGGATTATATATGTGTGTGTGTCTGTATATATATATATATATATATATATATTTATACTTGCATATATATGTATATATAGGTAGGTACGTGTGTGTATATGTATATATATGTTTGTGTGAATATGTGTGTACATGTATACAAAGACAGAGGTCACAGAGTGAGTTGAATGTGAAGGAATACCTAAAATATCAAATTAAGAGGTGAGAGAGAAATATATTAGGAGAATTTGAGGGCGAGAGATAGAATGGGGTCTATTACTCAAATAAAGGAGTCAGAAGATTGTTACAATGGAGTGGAAGAGCAGGAAGGTGAAAGGGAATGAGGAAACCTTACTCACATTGGATTTGGTGAGAATAACATACACACTCAATTGGGTATCTTACCTTATAGGAAAGTAGGGGGGAGGTCATAAGAATGAGGATGATAGAAGGGAGGACAAATTGTGGCAGAGGGTAGTTAGAAGCAAATGCTTTTGAAAAGGAACAGGTTTAAAGGAGACAATAGAACAAATGGGGATGGGAATAGCATGGAGGAAAATATAGTTAGTCTTTCACAAAAATGACTACTATGGAAATGTTTTCCATCACTACACATGTATAACTCATATTGAAATGCTTGTCTTCTCAGTGTGGGTGAGTGAGGCAGGGAGAAGGGAGAGAATCTGGAGCTCAAAGTTTAAAAACTTTTAAAAATCAAAAGATTAAGGTAAAACAACCTGCATATAGACCAGGGAACTCAGCAGGAGGTCAGTTTACTACTGAAGTGGACAAATAGGTCATTCGGGAAAAGGATAAAAAAGAACAGGGAAGAGATGGAATGCATGGCATTAAGAAGTTGCTATGCATTTAAATAGCATCAATAAACAAAAAAGTTACTTTGTCTTCAATAAAGACCCAAATAAAATATAAAGGGACAAATGAAGAAAGACACTATCTCCATCCAGAGAAGTATATATGGAATGATTTTACATATATAACTATTTCTGTCTAATGGTAGCTATCACTAGATTGCAGTGTGGTAAGAAGGGAAAAAAAGTAAAAAAAAGGAGAAATTGATAAGATATTTTTGTTGTATATTTGAAAGGAATAGCAAGCTGTTCGTACTATATTTGTAGTTTCATATACAATCACCTTTTTATCATACTATGGAAATGCTATTTTTGTTCCATAAATTATAAAGAAAAGAAAAATAAATGAATATCATACAGGTATTAGCAACCCTGTGAATTAAAAAAAAAGAAAGAAAAAAGGGAAATAAACTATGCACTAAGACTGTAAAAATGAACCTCACCAGTAGAGAAATTCTTACACTATCTGACTTAAACTATGCTTAGTGTCTTCATATAAAGCAATATGTGTACTCTAAATTATCAACCAATAAATGCATAAATATAGAAAAAAATAGCATGAGAAGGGGAGGAAGGATGCGTCTTCATCATTGTTTCATCATCCCAGTAAGATTGCAGGATCCTATACTGGAAGAGAACTCAGGGATCCTCTAGTGAAACCTCTCTCATTTTGGAAATAAACAAACAAAACCCTAAAACTGAAGCCTGGAGTGGTTCAGTACCTTGTCCAAGGTTATACAGTTAGTAAGGATCAAGTTTGGTATTTGTACCCAGGTGAGGAAGAAGACATACTGAAAACCTGTTTAATTATACCCTTTTCTGGTTTGGGAGGTGGGACGGGGTAGATGACATTTGCCAGTGTAGCGAATAAAGTCAACTCTGATGGAATGGCTACAACATTGACTTTGGAGTCATATAACCAAGGTTTGAATGCCAGCTCTGCCATTTATAAACAGTTTACATTAAAAAGTTTCTACTAACAAACTGGGTGACATTTGATAAGTTAGTCAAAACAGGATAGGGAAATGTGAAGTGTGGTTACCTAGCAATCATTCTCTTGCTGGTTCACTGGGATTCCAGAGTGTGCTTGTGACTCAGTCAGAGCCACCTAAAATGACAAAAAAATCTGCATTCTGAGAACCATCCGAGCATACCTGTTTAGCAGTAGGGTGCACAATTTCTAGCAACATGTTTGGACCCATTAATTTGGTCTGAAAGTACCAACTGCTGACTCTGAGTAGTTCTTTATGCCTCATTCACTCATCATGAAGAGTAATAGAAATGTGATAGGACATCCAATGTCCTCCCTTAAAGATGTTGATGCCTTCAGAAATGCTGAAAGGTGATCTCCTCCAGGAGTTTAGCATGGTCAATTAGGTATTCATGTTTGGGGAAAGATGCTAGATAGAAGAGGAATTGTATTGTGGACATAAGAGTAGATTTAGGAAATCTAGAGTGTAGTCTGGATTTAGAACCAATTCAGATTTCTACCCTCATTTCCATTATAATGTACATGGGTAGATGAAATTTTTATACTAATTCAAATACTTAATGTGTATCCTTAATAATGGTCCTATTGTTAGATGTAGTCTATTGATTGTGCGTTTTGAGTCCTTTGTGAATCCTATCAGTCAATGAATTAAAAATTCCTCCTTTGTTTTTTCTTCCACCTTTACTGTTACTTTCACTTTAATGCTGAGCTCATTGTTTGAACTTGTTCAAAGCACCTTGCCTTTGTTTATCTTAGTTTCTTCAAATTTCCAAAGGGAATCATTATTACTATCTATCACCTGGGCCCGTGATGAGTTTCAACCGAGTTAATATTTGCAAAGCACTTAACAAAAGAACTGGAACATAGTAGGCACTGGGAAAATGTTAGCTATCATCATTATCATCATCATCATCATCATCATCATCATCATCATCATCATCACTATCATTGTTGTTGTTACAGTTGCTATTCTTATCTTAGTTCATTTGCCAATTATCTGAAGTTTTCCAAATTAAATGTTATGCAATCTGTACATGAGAATTATTTTGTTGCTATATTAAGGTCTTGTTGGTGGAGTTGTGTAATGATCCAAACATTCTGGAGAACAATTTGGAAGCATGCCCAAAGGGCCATCAAACTGTGCTTAGCCAGTAATATCACTTGCTGCTCTGTATCCCAAAGAGACCAAAAAAGACAAAAGGAAACACATGTACAAAAATAACCATAGCAGTTCTTTTTTTGTATTGGCAAAGAATTAGACATTGAGAGGATTTCTAGCAAATGGGGAATGACAGAACAAGTTGTTAAATATGAAAGTAATGGAATGCTACTGTTCTATAAGAAATGATGAGCAGATAGATTTCAGAAAAAAAGACCTGGAGAGACTTAAATGAACTGATGCTGAGTAAAGTGAAGGGAACCAGGAGAACTTTGAACACAGTAACAGAAACATTGTGTGATAATCAGTTGTGATAAACTTAGTTCTTCTCAACAATAAAATGGTGAAAGACAATTCCAAAAGACTCATGAAAGAAAATGTTCTTCATCCAGAGAAGGAACTATGTAGTCTGAATACAAATTAAAGCATGTTGTTTTCACTTGTTTTTGTTTTCTTCATAGTATTTTCCTTTCATTCTGCTTCTTTTTTTCACAGCACAAATAATGTGTTAATATGACATTTTCCTTTTATGAATATTTTGGACAAAGAGCTTCAAATGTATTGCTATTAAGATGATGCCAGTTTTGTTTGTAGGCATATACTTATTTATATTGAAGGACAATCTTTCTATGCTTATGATTTCACTTATTCACCAATGGTAATTTTTTTCCTAAGGTCTCTTCTCTATCTGTTCATATAGCAGTGGTATTAATATTTTTATTTATGTTAAAACATTCAAATAATGATCATTTATTTCATAATGTTGAGTCATTCTTCTATCCCTGACATAATCCAATTTAGTCATGAAGGATAACTTTTATAAACTATGTTAAAAGACTCTTTGCTAAGTTTTTATTGAAATGTTTTGCTCTGTGTGTTGAATGTGAAGGGATGATAACAAAAAATAAAGTTAAGAGGTGAGAGAGGAATATATTGGGAGGAGAGGGGGAGAGATAGAATGTGATGGATTATCTCAAGCAATGGGGAAATAAGATATATAGGCAATGGGGTATAGAAATGAATCTTGCCCTATAAAAAGTAAGGGGGAATAGGGAGGATATAAGAGAAGGCAGATTGGGGGAAGGAATATTCAGTATGCTTGCCATCCTGGGGTGGGTGGTAGGGCAGAGATGGGAAGAAAATCTGAACTCAAAATTTTGTGTAAATGAATGTTGAAAACAAAATAAATTTTTAAAAATATTTAAATTAATTGTAGAGAGCAGTGAATGAAAAAAAACAAGAAATGATTTGCATTGATATATATATATATATGTATATATATATATATATATATATATATATATTTTTTTTTTAAGCAATCGGGGTTAAGTAACTTGCTCAAGGTTACACGGCCAGTTATTGCTGGGTGTGGTGCTGAGCATCTGAGCCCGGGATTCGATCTCCAGGTCGTCCCAACACTGGAGCCGGTGCTCTTTCTCGCTGAGCCACCTGGCCGCCCCTAAGCAATTGGGGTTAAGTAACTTGCTCAAGGTTACACGGCCAGGTGTTTCTGGGTGGGTGCTAAGTGTCTGAGCCCGGGATTCGATCTCCAGGTCTTCTCAACACTGGAGCCGGTGCTGTTACTCGCTGTGCTACCTGGCCGCCCCTGCATTGATATTTTAAATTTGATTATTTTATACTTTATTTTCTCTATGTTTCCTATCTGGTTTTGATTATCAACAGCTACTCTATTTTGTATTTCATGCATTTGAAGCCTTAGTGAGCAAACTCTACATTATCCTGGTGAGAGACAGAGGCTTTGAACCAAGCCCAGTGTGGAATGGATTGTGCATCTGCCCTTAGGCACCAGTCTCATTTAGGACTAAGGGTATCACTGCTAATGAACTACCAAATAGGACATGAATTGTTTGGGTCAGAAAAAATTTTAAAGACCAGGTACTGTACATAGGAATGGAGAGATGACAAATTGTCAGTAGAGGAATCATTCTCCGTAATGAAATTTGGATCTGGATAATGTGTTGAGTAAAAGAGAGGGAGGAACTAAACCTAGGATTTCATTAATATAGTGAAATTCCAGGCGAGGAAACTCTTTGTACTACCCAAGTTTGCCCTTTATGTGTAACTTCCAGTTTAAAAAATAGTCAAGAGGCCAGAGATGGTTGGAACTTGTCCAGGGTTTCACAGGGAATATATGGAATTGAATTGAACTTGGGTCTTCCATGACTTCACTGTCCACTGTGCAGCATTTCCTCTCCTTTACATGAGACAATGTTAATTAATGATTTTGTTTTATGATATAATACATTCACCTCTACAAATAAAAAAAGACCCAGGAATCTTTTCTGCCCTGGCAATCATAAATTAAGAGTAACATTTATTCCATGCATTTCAGTTTCCTTTCTATTCCCTGACCATTCTGCTCCAAAGAGCCTGAATCCATCATACTTTCGTGTTTCTATTTTTAGTCTACAATCTGTGTACTCTGTGTACACAACACTTGAATGTCCAATGGAAACATCTGCCTTGACACTTATAACTTCATGGGCATATATGAAAAAAGAAGCCAAGTCTCACCTGACCATTGAAAGTATCCTTATCTTTAGCAGGCCCTATGGAAAGAAGAAAAGAAAAAAAATCAGAATCTTTCTTTATAACCACAGAAGATGTTGCACTCTACTGTGAATCAGATTTCAGAAAATTTTTCCTAAATATTACATTCCTTAATTGGATTAAAAAAAGTCATCTTTATGTAAATGAGATAATATGGTAAAAAGTAGAAGAAACAGGTTTAGGAAATTTGAAAACTGGATTCCCATCCTATCAGGTCAACTTATTAGCTGTGTAAATTTGAGGGAATCATCTCGCCTCTCTTTATCTTTGTTTTATTATATATATATATATATATATATATATATATATATATATGTATATATATATATATAGATAGATAGATAGATAGATAGATAGATAGATAGATAGATAGATACATATATATTTGTATATATATATTTGTAAAATGGAAATCATCACACATGCTCTAACCTATGTCACAGGACTGCTATGAGAATCAAATTAGAATAGAAATGGAACCTGGCATTTCATTCCTATAGTTACGAGTCTTACAACATTTTTTCAACTGTGTAAAGTCCTATGGCTCCCTTTTACTTCTAAGATCAGAAATACATTCTTTGTTTGATACTTAAATCACCTAACAACCAGCCCCCAAGGTATTATTTCCAGTCAAATTACACAGTTTATCCCTTCATTCCCTCTGTAGCTCAGCTAAACCACTTTTCCCTTTGTTTCTTACAACAAAGGACTCCATAAGTCAACTCGAGGCTTTAACAGTGACCATACCATATTTCTGTGGTGGAATCTTTCCTCGCTTTGACCTCCTGGAAGCATCAATTTGCTTCAAGATTCAACTCAAGTGCTGTTTTCTAAATGTGCCCAGTCTTAATCTTTCAGGCCTGTATTTTACTCCCAAAATCGTATTATCATTGATTCACTTTGCTTTTCATGTATGTTTAATCTAGTCTATGTTGTTAACCCCAATGGAATGAAAGTGTATTCAGAACAGAGGTTCCTTAATTTTTTTTTTTGTATTCCTTGTCCAAAGGATGAAGGAGGCACTAAATAAAGACTTTATGATTAATTTATGTGAAAGGCACTGTCCTTGGCACTAGGTCACATGACTGAAAAAGAAACATTTCTGTAGTTAATGACAATGTAATCAGGTAAGATATAGAGACAATTGCAATTATCATAGATAATTATTTTATGTTTAAGTAAAGAGCTATGGAATTAAGAGTAAAGGGGAAAAGTTAGGAAAAGAACCTTCTTGGAGGTGATATTCTTACTTGGTCCTTGATGGATAAGTAGGTTTTCTATAGGTGGATATAGAGAATATTTCAGACATAGGGGTCAAGAGAGCAAAGACATGTAGGCGACATAGTTCAGGGTTTGCTCAGATATTCAGTCTGGTAATGGGAAGGGGTACAGCAGACAATTATCCAATAAAAATGCAGTAAAAAGCATACACATTGGGCTACAATCAGTTTTTGTTTTACTTTTAATTTATTGAATCAAACAAGCATTTCCATAGTAGAGTAAAATTTAAAAAAAAGATGATTGCACCTAAAACTGCAAATTTACCATCTACAAACTGCTATTCAAATTAATTAGATAAAAAAAAATTCTCACACAAATAACATTTTTATTTCTTCTTATCTTACCTCCCCTTGCTATAGAGGTGTCTACCATTATACAAAAATAGGTACATATATGTAAAATTATTCAATACATACTTTTATTTATCACTTTTTATGTCTGCCTTCCTATGCCTTTTGAAATTTTTTTTGGTTATTTGTAATAGTCAAAATGGTGTATTCACTCAAAATTATTCTTAAAACAGCATACCTGTTACTGTATACAGTGTTCTAAAAATTCTGTTCATTTCACTCTTCATTATTTCATGGAAGTCTATCCATGTTTCCCTAAGATCATTAAACTCATTATTTTTTATACAACAGCAATATTTAGTCTCAGTCATGTATCATAACTTGTTTCACTCTTTCACAATTTAAAGGTATCCCTGAAATTTTCAGGTCTTTTTGACTACAAGGAGAGCTGTTATAAGTATTTAAAACATATAGGTTCTTTTCTTTTTTCCCTAATTGTATCTGAGAAATAGACCTATTAGTGGCATTGCTTGGTCAGAGGGTATTGGGAATTTAATAACTCCTTGGGCATGGTTCCAGATTACTCTCCAAAATGTTTGAATTAGTTCACAGCTCCACTGTGATAGTAATGGCAATTAAAGATTCCCCTGTATTGGCTTGGTTTTCAAATTGATTGTATTAAAACCCAGAGTTTGTTAATCCCACCTGTGGGATGGGCTTGTTGATGTGAAAAGAAAGTCTTGAAGTGGGAGGAGCTGGTGATGTAGATTTGGAGAGACAAGAGAGAGGCGGAAGATTCTTTTTGGAAGCAGCACCTCGTGGAGAGGGGGAGAGACTAAGAGGATTGCTGGTGGCCGCTTTGAATTGCCCTGGACTTTTGAGACCTGCCCCCTGAGCTGCCAAGGACTGAGGAGACATGGCTGTTTTGCTGGTACTTTGTCTGTCTGTTTTGATGTTATTTTGCCAGATTTGTCCACTGGTGAAAGACTGTCCTTTTGTTGAAGAAGTCCTGGAACCTGGCTGTTCGCTAAGAAGGCCTGCGACTGTCCTGCAGACAGAGAGTGAATACTGTCCACTGGTGAGGGACAGTACTGTTGTTGCAGGGGTCTGGGAGCCTTTCTGTTGGTTCAGAAGCCCTGAAGAGAGTGAATACTGTCCACTGGTGAGGGACAGTGCTGTTGTTGCAGGGGTCTGGGAGCCTTTCTGTTGGTGCAGAAGCCCTGAAGAAGGATTTTCTTGTTGTATGTTTACAGAAATCCTGGGAGAGGGCTTTGCTAATGTGTTTAGGGGTTCTAGGACTGTTCTACAGACAGAGGATAAATTCATGAAGGGACTGGCAATGTATCTTATGGCCTTGCTAAGCCTTGTCTCCCCAGGAACTAAGATTGCTGAGAACTTGCCTCGTGTCAAGATGAAGAAAAGACCTCCATTTGGGTATTAAGTGCTGTGTTTAAACTTGATGTAACTCTGGGGTAGATTCAATTGTGATCCAGGGGTGGGGAACTTTTGACCTTTTTGTGTTCTATGGTTGAGCAAATGAATGTATTTTACTTATGTTTGGAAACTAATCTCCATTTGAGAAGAGGGGCTTTGTGGTGGACTTAATTAAGGTATAGCCTAGGGGTGGAGAAGTATTTGGAACAGAGACTTTGTAATTGATTGAATGATTGGAAGGTCCTGGGGTGGGGTAGTACTTGGAGATTATTTAATCATACTTAGTAAATACTGTATTTTGAATGATGTTATGTTTTGATCTTCTCTGTTCTGGGTTTGTTACTGAATAAAATAGAGAGCACCTATGCTGGTATTTTGAACCTGGGAAGTTGCCTTTCCTTGGCATTACATTACATCCACCAACAACAAATTAGTGTAATTTATTCACATCCCCTCCAACAATTGCTACTTTCTCCTTCAAATATTTTACCCAATCTGAGAGGTATATAATGATTTTTTGGAGTTGAATTTTCATTTCTCTAGTCAACAATGACTTAAAGAATGTTTATATGACTATGAATTGTTTTGATTTTTTTATCTTAAAACTGCCTGTTCGTATTCATTGACCATTTATCAATTGGAGATTGACTCATATTCTTATAGATTTGATAAAATTCTTTTTGAGTTTGAAAATGAGATCTTTTATCATAGAAAGTATATTTTATTTTCCATTTTCTTCATTATTTCTTATCTTGGTTACATTAGTTTTTATTTGCATAAAATATAATTTTTTTAAAGGAATCAACATTTTTTGTTTTACAATGTTCTGAATTTTTTATTAGTAAATTTTCCTCCTACACATACATGTGATAAGTAATGATCCATATTCTTCACATTTTCTTGTACTATCTCTCCTCATATCTAGGTTATATGTCCATTTTGATCTTATCTTGCTTGGTAAATGATTGAATATATTTGGTCGTACCCAGTTTCTGTCATACTTAGTTTCCCAGTTTTCCCAACACTTTTTATTAAATGAGTTCTTATTCCAAGATCTTAAGTCTTACAATTGTCTCATACAAGGATACTATATTAATTTGTTGCTGTGAATTATATTCTGTTCCATTGATCAACCTTTCTATTTCTTTGCCAGTATCAGACAATTTAAATAATTATGGCCTCACCATGGAAAGACAGACTAAAAACAAATTGGAAACTAAAAAATTTAATCTTAAAGAAGGAGTGGGTCAATCAACAATTATAGAAACAATCAGTAATTCATTCAAGAGAATGACAATAATAAGACAACATACCAAAATTTGTGGGATGCAGCAAAGACAGTTCTTAAGGGAAGTTTTATATTCCTGAGTGCATACTTGAATAAATTACAGAAAAGGGAGGTAAATGAATTGGGCATTCAATTGAAAAAGTTAGAAAAAGAATAAATTGAAAGTCCCCAATTAAATACTAAATTAGAAATAGTGAAAATCAAAGGAGAGATTAATAAAGTTGAAATTAAGAAAAATATTAAATTAATAAATAAAACTAAGAGCTGGTTTTATGAAAAATTAAAAAAAACAATAAAATTGATAGACCCTTAGTCAATATGATACAAAAAAGAAAGAAGAAAACCAAATTATGAGTATTAAAAATGAAAATGGTGTATCTACTTCCAATGAAGAGGAAATTAAAACAATATTTAGGAATTATTTTGCCCAATTGTATGCACATAAATTTGACAATCTTAGTGAAATGGATGAATATTTACAAAAATATAAGTTGCCCAGACTAAATGAAGAGGAAGTAAATTACTTAAATAACCCCATCTCAGAAAAAGAAATTGAACAAGCCATCAGTGAATTCTCTGGGAAAAAATCTCCAGGGCCAGATGGATTTACTAGTGAATTCTATCAAACATTTAAAGAACAATTGATTCCAATACTCTACAAACTATTTTGGAAAATTAGTGAAGAAGGAGTCCTACCAAATTCTTTTTATGACACAAATATGGTACTGATACCTAAATCAGGAAGAGATAAAACATAGAAAGAAAATTATACACCAATTTCCCTCATGAATATAAATGCAAAAAATTTTAAATAAAATATTAGCAAAAAAATACAACAATGTATCACAAGAATAATACACTTTGATCAGGTAGGATTTATTCCAGGGATACAGGGATGGTTTAACATTAGGAAAACCATCAGTAAAATTGATCATACCAACAATAAAGCTAGCAGAAACCACATGATCATCTCAATAGATGCAGAAAAGGCTTTTGACAAAATACAATATCCATTCCTATTAAAAACACTAGAAAGTGGGGCAGCCAGGTAGCACAGCGAGTTAGAGTACTGGCCCCAGTGTTGGGATGACCTGGGGGACCGAATCCTGGCTCTGATACTTAGCACCACACCCAGAAATAACTGGCCATGTAACCTTGAGCAAGTTACTTAACCCCAATTGCTTTAAAAAAAACACTAGAAAGCACAGGAATAAATGGAGCCTGCCTTGAAATAATAGGTAACTTCTATCTAAAACCATAAGCAAATATTATATGTAATAGGGATAAGGGGAAGCATTTCCAATATGATCAGGGGTGAAACAAGGGTGTCCACTATCACCCCTCTTATTCAATCTGGTACTAGAAATGTTAGCAGTAGCAATTAGAGAAGAAAAAGTAATCAAAGGAATCAAAATAGGCAAAGAAGAGGCCAAGCTATCACTCTTTGCATATGATATGATGATATACTATAGAATCCTCGAGAATCAAGTAAAAAAACTACTTGAGATAATAAATAAATTTGGAAAAGTTGCAGCACATAAACCCCAAAAAATCCTCAGCATTCTTAGACATTTCTAATGAAATCCAACAGCAAGAGATAGAAAGAGAAATCCCATTTAAAGTTACTGTAGACATTATAAAATATTTGGGAATCTACTGGCCAATACAAACGCAGGACCTATATGAACACAACTACAAAACACTTTACACACAAAGTCAGATCTGACTAATCAGAAAAACATCAATTGCTCATAGTGTAGTCAAGCTAATATATTAAAAATGACAATTTTACCTAAATTAAATTCCATATTTAGTGCCATACCAATTAATTTACTAAAACATTACTTTATAGAACTAGAAAAAATAGTAACAAAATTCATCTGGAAGAACAAAAGGTCTAGAATATCAAGGGAATTAATGAAAAGAAATGCTAGGGAAGGTGGTCTAGCTACACCAGATTTTATTCTATATTATGAAGCAGCAGTCATAAAAACTACTTGGTACTGACTGAGGAATAGAGTAGTGGATCAATGGAATAAACTGGGAACAGGAGACTCAGCAGTCAATGACCATAGTAATCTACTCTTTGATAAACCCAAAGATTCCAGTTTTGGGGATAAAAACTCACTATTTGACAAAAACTGTTGGGAAAACTGGAATATAATATGTCAGAAACTGGTCATAGATCATTATCTAACACCACATACCAAAATCAAGTCTAAATGGGTGCATGATCTAGGTATAAAGGCTGACACTGTAAGCAATCTGGGAAAGCAAGGAATAGTTTACCTGTCAGAGTTATGGAGAGTGGAATACTTTATGACCAAACAAGAATTAGAGAACATTATAACATGTAAAGTGGATAATTTTTATTACATTAAAATTGAAAAGCTTCTGTACAAACAAAGCCAATGTAACCAAGATTAAGAGGGAAGTGGGAAATTGGGAAATAATTTTTACAATCAATATCTCTGATAAAGGCCTCATTTCTAAAATATACAGAGAATTGAGTCAAATCTATAAGAATACAAGTCATTCCCCAATTGATAAATCATCAAAGGATATGATCAGGAAATTTTCAGAGGAAGAAATTAAAGATATCTATAAGCATATGAAAAAATGCTCTAAATCGCTATTGATTAGAGAAATGCAAATCAAAACAACTCTGAGGTACCACATCTCACCAGTCAGATTGGCTAAGATCACAAAACAGGAAAATGATAGATGCTGGAGAGGATGTGGACAAATTGGAATACTAATGCATAGTTGGTGAAGTTGTAAACTGATCCAACCATTCTGGAGAGCAATCTGGAACTATGCCCAAAGGGCTATAAATAATTTCATACCCTCTGACCCAGCAATGCCCCTTCTAGGGTTGTATCCCAAAGAGATCATAGAAATGGGAGGAAGACCCCTATGTACAAAAATATTTATAGCAACTCTTTTTGGGGTGACAAAGAATTGGAAATTAAGGGGATGCCCATCAATTGGAGAATGGTTAAACAAGTTGTGCTGTATGAATGTAATGGAATGCTATTGTGATATAAGAAACAAGGAGCAGATGGACTTCATATTTACCTGGAGAGGCTTATACAAACTGATGCTGAGTGAGAAAAGCAGAACCAGGAGAAATTTTTACACAATTACAGACACAATGTATGTGTGATGACCAACTTTGATAGACTGGACTCTTCTCAGCAATGCAAGGTTATAAGTCAACTTCAAAGGCTCATGATGGAGAGAGATGTCTACATTCAGAGAAAGAACAAGAAATAACAGAGTTTGAATGCAGACTGAAGCAAACTACCTCCTCTCTGGGTTTTACTTGTTTGTTTTTTCTTTCTCCTCTTTCCCATTGTTCATTCCATCTGATGCAATCCTTCTTTATAACCTGACTAATATCTAATGTGGAAGTATTTGCAGATCCTTTACTTGATTGTATGCAGCCATGGGGGGGGCCCTAAGGGAAGGGAAGGGGAGAAATTTGAAACTCAAGGAATCGTAGAATTTAATCTTGTAAACTAAAAGTAAACAAATTAATAAAGACCAAAATATATTAAAAAAATAATTATGGCCTCATAATATAGCTTTAAACCTGGTACTGCTAATTCTCCTTCCTTTATATTTTTTATCAGTTCCTTTGATGATCTTGACTTTTTCCTCTCCCAATGAAGGTTGTTACTATTTTTTTATGATTCAGGAAAATAAATTTTTGGTAAGTTAATTGGGATAGAATTGAATATATAAATTATTTTAGTTAAATTGTCCTGTTTGTTTTATTTAAATCTATTTTTTAGGAAAGTTTCTTTCCCATAATTTTTAAATATAATTCCTGGCTTTGTTTTAGCAGTTATATGTATTCCTAGGTATTTTATACTGGCTGGGGATATTTTAAGTGGATTATCTCTTACTATCTCTTCTTGTAGCATTTTGGTTGTGATATATAGGAATGCAGATCATTTAGTGGGTTTTACTTTATATCCTACTACTTTGCAAGTTTGTTGGGAGCGAAGGCCTTTGGTCCAGGTACCCTTCCCCCCGTGAGAAGACCACACCCCTGAGTACCATGCCCCGTGAATCGGCTGACCGCAGAGTGTTCCGGCACCAGGTGTCCTAACCGCAAATGTTCCAGCCGTTGTTTACAAGAACTCCTCTCCCCGCCCACTTCCTCAAAGAGTATATAAGTCATGTTTACCTGCAATAAAGTTCAGACCTTCAGACCTTGACACAAACTCGCTTGGTCTCACTCCTTCCTTCCCACCCATTCCTTTGCAGGCTGGGTCCCCCTCGGCCCCACGAATAACTTGGTCCCGCTGGACTGGACAAGTGGCACCCAATGTGGGGCCCGAGGCACGGACCCTCGCCAGACGGACCAGTACCTAGCAGAGAAGTCGTCATTGCGACCCCTTTTTTGGTGAAGAACCCCCCGGCTGCCTAAGAGCCCCCGTCCTCGGTAAGTTGAATTCATCAGTCTCATACTCATGGGTCAGAAATTATCTAAAGAACAGGTCTTTATAAAGGACCTTAAATCATTACTCAGGGAAAGGGGAGTTAAAGTTAAGAAAAAAGATTTAGTTAAGTTTTTTTTTTATTTGTGGATAATGTTTGCCCTTGGTTCATTGTAAATGGGCCAGAGATTCACCCTGGCAAGTGGCAGAAAGTTGGCAGGGATCTAAATAGAAAATTGCAAACAGAAGGTCCGGAGGGGGTCCCTGTGACTGTCTTCTCTTATTGGGGCCTCATTAGAGATATTGTAGAAGCAGCCCACAAGGACCCAAATAACCAACAATTACTGTCAGTCGTGGAGTTCTGCCTCCGCCCCCTGTCCCGAGCAGCCTCCTCGGCCTCCTTGCCCCCCGCCGGCAAAGAGCCCTCTCGGCCCCCGTTGGTGGTAATAGACATGCCCGTAGCCCTGAGACAACCCCTCCATCCCCCCCTTCCCAAGGAGGAGCCACCTACGACCGACTCCCTTAACTTTCCAATATTTACAAAAAAAATCCAGCCGTGATATTTTAGACCCTGGAGATGCGGCAACCTTGGAGGATGAGGCAGCTAGTTATAATGACCCTGATGGGCCCCTTGGACCTCTCCTCAACACAAGCCCCTATCAAAATCCTCCTCCTCATGTGGTTCAGACTTGTGCACCTGCCCTTCTTTCGCCTGGCTTATCCCCTGCCACCCTCATAGAAGCTAGAAATCAGCTTTCCACCCAGGTTAATGAACTTCGGGAAGTTCTTGACCTCCAAAAACAGTTTGTTCAGCTTTCTACTGAGCTCTCCTCCTTACAGAAAACGCTGCATAATTCTGTTCTCCTCCCGGCTTCAGGCCCCTCAGTTGCTCCTCCCCCGCCTTCCCACCAGAAGGGACCCTCTCGTAAAACCAAAGATTTAAGGTTAACCTTTCCTGTATTAACCCGCTCCAATAAGCCTGCCTCCCCTTCCGATGATCCCTCTACTTCTGCTGTAAAGCCCTCCGCTACTGATGACTCGCAAGGGGAATCGGATAGTGAGGGGGAGAATGAGAATGAAAACGAAAGTGACGATGAGACTCATGTGGCACAAGGCGCTCCCCCTGCAGGGTTCCATAAATTACATTTTAAGACCTTAAAGGATCTGAACGCTGCAGTCAAATCTTACTGACCTAATGCGCCTTTCACACTCTCGGCCCTTGAGGCCATGTCTCGTGGGGGCCATATGCTCCCCGGAGAATGGGTCCGTGTAGTTCAAGCAGTCCTCTCACGCGTGGGCAATTCCTAACCTGGAAGGCAGATTTTTTCGATCGCTGCCAGTCTGCTGCCGCTGCTAACTTGAAATCTCCACGTTCGCCTTCTGAGAACTGGACTTATGAGAAACTTAGTGGACAAGGGAAGTATGCGGCAGAAGACCTACAGCAGCGTTTCCCTGTGGGGCTTTTGGCTCAGATCGCCAACGCGGCCCTGCCCAACACTGGCTCCCCCTTTGCCCCCCCTTAATAAGATCGTTCAGGGAGGGCAGGAAGATTTTTCTGAATATGTCAGCCGCCTATTAGAAGCCACCGAGAGGACCCTGGGGCAGGAGGCTGCCAATGACCAACTTGTTAAGCGCTTAGCTTATGAGAACGCTAATAATGCCTGCCGAGCTATACTACGGGGCAAATGGAGAGATAAATCCCTTGATGAAATGGTTCGTTTGTGCCGCGATATAGATCCCCTTGCTTCCAAAATGTCACATGCTGTGCATTTAGCTATAGGAGCGCATTCCAAGTAGGCGGGCCTCCTAGACATTGTTTCCTGTGCGGCCAGCCCAGTCATTTTGCTCGCCAATGCCCTGGGAACACCCCACCCTCTGCAGGCCTTCCAAAACAGCTAAATCAACCCTCCACTGTTTGACCTCGTTGTCGTAAGGGGAAACATTGGGCCAATACCTGTCGGTCTGTCACTGACATGATCGGCCAACCCTTACCCTCCCATCTGGGAAACGGCCGGAGGGGCCAGCCCCAGGCCCCTCAACCCATTCCCTTTGTACAAGCCTCGGGGAACAGCCCATCCGCCCAGCACCCCCCCTCTGCCGAGCAACAACAGGAAGTGCAGGGGTGGACCTGTGTGCCGCCTCCCCCACAATATTGAATCCGGAAGATGGGGTGCAGACCATTCCTACGGGTGTCTTTGACCCTCCCCCACCGAATTCTTATTTCTTTATTATGGGCCGCGAGTCCTCCACCCTTGCTGGCCTGATGATTCACCCCTCCCTGGTTGATAACGACTATACCGGGGAGATCCAGCTGCTTGCTACCACCCCCTATGGCCCCGTCTCGATTGATAAGGGACAACGCTTGGCCCAGGCCTTGCCGCTCCCCCTGGATACTGCTTACCCTGCCCTTGTCAAAAGGCGCAGAGTATCCCGGCCAGGATCATCCGACCTGTACTGGGTCCAGGCCATCTCTCAAGAACACCCTACTCTTAAGCTCACAATACAGGGTAGGATTTTTGAAGGTATTCTAGATTCTGGGGCCGACTCTACCGTTTTGTCACAAGAAGCCTGGCCCACTGCTTGGCCCTTGTAGGCCTCCATAACCCACTTACAAGGCATTGGTCAGTCCAGGAACACCCTCCAAAGCTCCCAATGGTTACCCTGGAAGAATAATGAAGGAAATGCCGGTACCGTCCGGCCGTTTGTGGTCCCCGGACTGCCTGTTAATCTCTGGGGTAGGGACATCCTTTCTCAGATGGGAATTATTATGTGCAGCCCCAATGCGATTGTGGCCCAGCAGATGTTCTCCCAGGGATTCCTTCCAGGACAAGGTCTTGGAAAAAACAAACAGGGACGTTTGACCCCCATATCGACTGCCCCTAAGGTGGGTCATGCAGGCTTGGGCTTCCACAACCATTTTTCGTAAGGGCCACTGGTCCCCCTGCACACCAGGCAGACAAAATCACCTGGAAGGATGACCTTCCCGTCTGGATCAACCAGTGGCCCTTATCCATAACAAAACTAGCTGCAGCTGTGGAATTAGTGCAGGAACAACTGGCTGCGGGACACATTGAGCCCTCCACATGACCTTGGAATACCCCCATTTTTGTTATACAAAAGCGTTCAGGAAAGTGGCGCTTACTACATGATCTTAGAGCAGTTAATAAAACCATGGTCCCTATGGGAGCATTTCAACTGGGGCTCCCCTCCCCTGTAGCCATTCCGAAAGGATTTTCTAAGATCATTATTGATTTAAAGGATTGTTTCTTTTCCATCCCCTTACATCCTGATGATTGAAAACGTTTTGCCTTTAGCCTCCCTATAGTTAATTGTGTGGACCCTTCCCCTGTTTCCAATGGAGGGTCCTCCCCCAAGGCATGGCCAACAGCCCTATTCTTTGCCAGAAATTTGTGGCCCAGACTATAGATCCATTCCGGTTGCGCCACCTGGAGATTTATATTATCCACTATATGGACGACATCCTCCTAGCAGGACCTGATGAGCCGCACCTGTCCAAAATCTGTCAATCACTCGTTGTGGCTCTACAGTCCCTCAGGCTCTTTATTTCCACTGAAAAGATCCAAACCCAGCCTCCCCAGTTATTTCTGGGTTTTGAGCTCCTCACTAATCATGTCCTCTCACAAAAACTCCAATTAAGGGTAGACTGCCTTCACACACTTAATGACTTCCAGAAGCTCCTTGGAGATATCAACTGGTTGAGACCTTATTTGAAACTCACTACAGGGGAGTTAAGGCCCCTGTTTGACATTTTGAAAGGGGATTCTGACCCATCCTCCCCCCGCCACCTTACTCCTGAGGCGCGCAAAGCTCTTATTACGGTTGAGCGCGCCATTCGTGATCAGAGCATAGGGTATTATGCACCCCTTCAACCCCTTTGGCTCCTCATATTTCCCACCCCTTTTGCGCCCACGGGATTGCTTTGGCAACGAGAACTGCTTTTTTGGATCCATTTGCCTGCATCCCCCTCTAAGATTTTACCCACCTATCCCCATTTGGTTGCTACCCTCTTGCGCCTTGGCAGGGGGGCTGCCTTAAAACTTTTTGGTAAAGACCCCGATCATATTGTATCCCCCTATATTGCTGCACAAGTACAGTGGCTCGTTCAGAATGATGATGATTGGGCTATTAGTTCTATTTCCTTTCATGGCACTATTGATAATCATTTTCCTTCAAATAGACTGATTCATTTTCTGCAAAGGACGCCTGTGGTTTTCCCCAAAGGAACAAAAACAACACCAATTCAAGGAGCCCGTTTGGTTTTTACCGACGGCTCCTCCACGGGTGTGGCTGCATTTAGCATTGATGGTCAGGTATCCCGCTTTAATACCCATTTTTTATCTGCACAATTAGTTGAGCTTGTAGCCATTATTAAGGTCTTTGAGCTCTTGCAAGAGCCTTTTAATTTGTATACTGATAGTGCTTATATAGCACACTCTATCCCCCTTCTGGAAACAGTTCCTTTCATTTGCCCTTTGACTCATGCCTCTCCCTTATTTGCAGAACTTCAACACCTTATTCTTGCCCGAATTGCCCCTTTTTTCATTGGTCATGTCCGGGCCCATTCAGGCCTGCCCGGTCCATTGGCAGAAGGAAATGATGAAGTCGATCAAGCCACTCAACTGGTGGCCGTTGCTCTCACCAATTCCCCTCTTTCCGCTGCACAAAAAGCCCATGCCTTGCACCACCTTAATGCACAAACCCTTAGGTTGCGATACTCCATCACTCGCGAACAAGCACGACAAATAGTGCGTCAGTGCAAGGGCTGCCTGACCCTCCTATCTGAACCTCATTTGGGAGTAAATCCCCGGGGGTTAATGCCTGTGGGAATATGGCAAATGGATGTTATCCATTATCCACCTTTTGGTAAATTGAAATATGTTCATGTCTCCATTGACACCTTTAGCAGCTTCCTCTTTGCATCCCTCCAAACGGGCAAAGCTTCTAAACATGTGATTTATCACATTCTTGCCTCCCTAGTGGTCCTCCCACAGCCCCAAACTATCAAAACTGATAACGGGCCTGGTTACACTAGCATTGCTTTCCGACAGTTCTGCGCCCAACTGGGGATTAAGCACATCACAGGCATCCCATATAACCCTCAAGGCCAAGGCATAGTTGAAAGAGCTCATCAAACATTAAAAAATATGATCTTAAAACTACAGTCAGGGGGGGATATGTTATACCCCAGAGCAGGGAATTTTAAGACCCTCCTAAACCATGCAATGTTTGTTTTGAATTTCCTCACTTATGACGCTAATGGCAAAACCGCTGCCGACCACCTCTGGCATTCATCCACGGCAAGCACTTATGCACAGGCTATGTGGAAAGATCCACTGTCCAATAAATGGCAAGGCCCCGACCCGGTCCTTATCTGGGGCAAAGGACATGCCTGCGTCTATGATACACAAGCACAAAATGCCAGATGGCTCCCAGAGTGCCTGATAAAACTTCACAACTGGCCCAGGGATCTCCCTGAGAAGTCTTCTAACTGTGCTTTGTTTCAGGAGACGTCATGAACCAGACGAGCCTGCCAGACATCACAATGATCCTTTGCCTGTTTGTCATCTTCGGGGCCATCCCGGGCACTTCGTACCAGCTTCTCAACCGTACCTGGCTGGTAATAAATGGAGTAGGTGATACAGTGTGGAGTGAGTCAAAAATAACATCTGAAGACTGGTCAGATATATACCTATACCCTGATCTTTGCAAATTAGCTTTAGGGGCACCAGCCGACTGGGATGTAGAAGGATACACCGATCTGCACCAGGCCCCCTGTATCAGCAATGCCATATTCACAATGCCTATAGAGATTACAAATATGCTGATATAATTATCCATCACAAAATATGTCAGGTTTGCCATTTGGGGAAATAAACTAGAAAATTTATTAAGATACCAAAAGACTGAGTCCCAAAACCAGAAAGTGAAAGCCATCAGAGTAGTTATGATATTGGCACAGGTAGATAAAGTAGAAAGCACCCACATTTTCAAGCCTTTAAAACAGAACAAGCTACCTCAGGCAAAGGTCCTACTCTCCCCACTCACAGCAACCACCCAGCGTCCTGGAAGAGCACTCCCAGCAGCTCCGGCCCCTGGCAGTGCTCAGCCGGAGTCCTAACTCAAAAAAAAAAAAAAAAGCAACTGCCGCCAACTGCCAACCACAGGACCGTTAGCTCGGCTTTTTTTTTTTTCTTGCTCTGCTATGTCAGCACGTCCATGGGGCATGGGAGATCTTTAAATCCCATAACCCTTACACCCCCCCACATCCTTTTCCAAATAGAGTCGGTCTTCCTGCATGGGGAGGATGCGGGGGTCAGGGGCGAAGGAGTAGGTTAAGAGGCTATTCCTTCTATGCTTGCCCTGGTTATCATAGAAATCGCGCCCTAAACTCCAAGTGTGGAGGCTTGGCAGACTACTACTGTTACAGTTGGGGCTGCGAAACCACTGGGGACACCTACTGGAATCCCTCCTCCTCCTGGGATTTTATTATGGTTAAAGCTAACTATACACACCCTTTCCCCCATAGTGCAGAGTGGAGAAATAGCCAGGAGTGCTCAGGGTGGTGCCATCCCCTGCGCATCCAATTTACAGAACCCGGTAAAAAATATACTCACTGGGACTGGGGTGTGTCTTGGGGTCTGCGGCTCTACCAAGAGAACTATGACAATGGTTTGACTTTTACCATCAAGCTCCGTAAGAGCATCCCTAACCAAAATAAGCCTGTGGCTGTTGGTCCCAATACTGAGCTTCACTCGGGATCTTCTCAGGGGCACAGAGTCAAGCCTAATCACCTGCCCATTTCCCCTACACCTAGAGCACCAGTAAGTGAACCCTTTCGGCCCACACTTCCCAATGGACACCCTTCCTCCGCTGAACTTGTTCTTTCTTTGGTTAATGCCTCTGTATATGCAATTAGCAAAATGACTAACCATTCCCTAGAAGATTGTTGGGTTTGTTATTCTTCAGCTCCCCCCTTTTATGAAGGAGTTGCCCATTTTGGGAACCTTACCTTTACTAATGACACCTCTTCCCTGCGCTGGGGAACAAAGGATAAACATGGCCTTACCCTCAGTCGCATTTCTGGCCTCAGCCTGTGTCTTTTGGGACCGCTTATGCTCCCTCCCAGGCAACTTGAACAGGTTTGCAATTGTTCCCTTATAGTTAATGCCTCATTTCAATATATTGCAGCACCAAATAATTCCTATCTTGCCTGTTCCTCTGGACTTACCACCTTTGTGATTACGACCTCCTTTTTGAAAAATAAAGATTACTGTGTGGAGGTTTCCCTTCTTCCTCACCTCACTGTCCACTACCCAGATGAATTCCTCCGGTTCTGGGAACGAGGCTCCAATCCACACAGTAGAATTGAAAGAGAATCCCTGACCGCACTTACCTTGGCTGTCCTCATAGGTCTTGGGTCCGTTGGCACTGGGACCGGGATTGCCTCCTTGGTCAATTCAAACATGCAATATGCTCAGTTTAGCGCAACTATTGATAGGGACCTCCAGGAACTCCAAGCAGGCCTTGAAAATCTTAAAGACTCTGTGGCCTCCTTGGCCGAGGTGGTCTTGCAAAATAGGCAAGGCCTAGATCTCCCTTTTTTACAGCAAGGCGGCCTTTGCGCTGCTTTAAAAGAAGAATGCTGTTTCTATACTAACAAGCTTGGCCTTGTAGAAGATAGTTTAAAAAGGGTTAAAGAAAGTTTAGAAAACAGAAAGAGGGAAAGAGATCAGAAGGAATCCTGGTATCAAAACTAGTTCTCTACATCCCCCTGGCTGACTACCTTTCTCCCCACTCTTTTGGGACCCCTCGTAGGGATTCTGTTGCTCCTCTCCTTTGGGCCATGGGCCTTCAACAAATTAACCACTTTTGTTAAATCACAGATTGACTCGGCTCTTAGGAAACCCATTGCTGTTCACTATCATCGGCTTAATTCCGGTGGGTCTTGTGACGACCTTCCTTCCATGACCACCCTCGAAGGCCTTCGATTTTCTACTCTTGCTGGTGCAGATGCTGACCCGTGGTACTCGAGGGTGTGGAAATGTTTTCGTAAATCATAAGGCCAATGCTGTGAAAGAGCCCATGACGGGAATAGTGGGGTCCCACTGTCCAGGAAAATCAGACCTTGCTGCAGTTGCACCCAATGACGGGATTATTGTGGGTCCGTCTCTAGGAGAGACGGGGGTCCACCCACATAGCCTAAGACAGGGGCACTGCCAATATAAGGTACTGGACGTGGATGCAGGCCTCATAGCCTAAGACAGGCCTTTCACCGGTCTTTAGAGAAAAAAGGGGGACATGTTGGGAGCGAAGGCCTTTGGGCCAGGTACCCTTCCCCCCGTGAGAAGACCATACCCCCGAGTACCATGCCCCGTGAATCAGCTGACCTCAGAGTGTTCCGGCACCAGGTGTCCTAACCGCAAATGTTCCAGCCGTTGTTTACAAGAACTCCTCTCCCCGCCCACTTCCTCAAAGAGTATATAAGTCATGTTTACCTGCAATAAAATTCAGTCCTTCAGACCTTGACACAAACTCGCTTGGTCTCACTCCTTCCTTCCCACCCATTCCTTTGCAGGCTGGGTCCCCCTCGGCCCCACGAATAACTTGGTCCTGCTGGACGGGACACAAGTTTATTGTTTTTACTAACTTTTCATTGAGTCCATGTGTTTTTCAAACATATCATCATATTATCTGCAAAACAATATTTTTATTGCCTCATTCCCCTTTCTGATTCCTTCTATTTCTTTTGCTTCACTTATTTCCATTTCTAAGATTTTGACCTCAATATTGAATAATATTGGTGAGAGGGTTCACCTTGTTTGACACCTGATCTTACTTGGAAGACTTCTAGTTTGTTACCATTACAAATCTTGATGATTTTAAATAAGTACTTTTTATCCACTTAATGCCAAATCAATTTATAACTATACTTTCAAGTATTTTTAATAGAAATATGCATTGTACTGAATTAAAAGCTTTTATCATTTATTGATACAATCAAATGACATAAATTTTTTTGACATAAAAATTATGTTACTAGTTTTCCATATATTAAGCTATCCCTGCTTTTTTGGTATAAATCCCACTTGCTCATAATGTATAACCTTTGTGATTTATTATGGTGATCTTTAAGCTAGTATTTTTTTTTAGATTTTTTTCAATCCTAAAAATTAATAAACTTGTTCTATAGTTTCCTTTTTTCTGTTTTTACTCTTCCTGGTTTAGGCATCACTATTTTATTTGCTTCATAAAAAGGATTTTCATATGATACCTTCTTTACCTATTCCAAATAATTTATTTGAAACTGGAATTAACTGATCTTTAAGTGTTTGATATAATTCACTTTCAAATCATTCTGGTCCTGGTGCTTTCTTCTTAGGAAGCTCATTAATGGCCTGTTCAATTTCTTTTTCTGAAATAGATATATTTAGATAATCTACTTCATCTTCTGCAAATCTAGGTTATTTATATTTTTGCAAATGATCCTTCCATTTCATTTAAGTTGTAAAATGTCTTATCCTATTCATCGACCACATTACTCCTTATTAATGCATTAATTTCTTCTTCATTAATGGTATGTTCATACTTTTAATTTTTAATATTACTGATTCAGTTTTCAATCAAATTAGTCATTGGTTGATCAATTTTGTTTTCTTTATTTGTAAAATCATCATTTAGTTTTATTTATGAGTATTTTTAAACATTGAATTCTATCATTATTACCCTTAGTCTTTAGGATTTCCAATTTAGTGTTTAATAGAGGATTTTAAGGTTTTTTTCTCCCTAGTTCTTTTTAATTGCATACTTTGTTCATTTGTCTGCTGTCCTCTTTTTTATTGATGTAATTAGCAGTTGATGTATTTAGCAATATAAAATTTCCTCTCACTATTTCTTTTGCTTTATCACATTGGTTTTGATGTCATACCTTATTAGTGTCATTCTAATTCATGAAATTATTGATTGTTTCAATGATATCTTCTTTATCCTTCTCATTCTCTAAGATTATGTTGCTTTATCTCCAAATTGATTTTAATCTATGTTTCTGTGATACCTTAATAAATAATATTTTACTGCATTATGGCCTGAAATTGACACTTTCACTTTTACTACTTTTAATACAAAATGTTTAGGTCCTCATACGTGGTTAATGTTTGTCAACATACCATGAACAACTGAGAAAATGTTACATTCTTCTCTTTGTCCATTCAATTCTCTCCAGGTATCTGCCCTATGTAATTTATATAAAATTCTATTCACTTCCTTCACTTCTTTTTTTTTTTTTTGGTTTACCTAGGTTTAAAGCAGAAGATTAAAATCCCCCTTTATTGTAGTACTCTCTCCAACTGTCATTAATTAATTAATTATTTTTATTCTAAAATTTTAATTGCTATTGTATTTGGTGCATATAGGTTTAGTAATGATAATGCTTCATTGTGTATGATAGCTTTCATCAAAATGTGGATATACTCTTTATTACCTGTAATTATACCTATTTTTGTGAAAACTACTTCTGAAATTATAATTGATATCACTGTCTTTTGTCATCAGCAAAAGAATAATGAATTCTACTCCAACCTTCCATTTTAATCTGTGCATCTCTCATCCTTAAATGTGTTTCTCACAAACAGCTTATTGTTAAGTTCTGATTTATAATCCATTCTGCAATCCATTTCCATGGGTGAGGTCATTCCATTCACATTCAGACTTAGAATTACCATTTGTGAATTGACTTTCATCTAATTTTTGCTCACCATTGTGTTTCTCAGCCTCTCATTTTACACTACTCCATTTCTTTATCTTCTCTACTTAACCTCCTTTTTCTTGTTCTATTCACTCCTCTAAAAGTCCCTCCTTTATCCTCTCCACCCACCCTCCTAAAACTTGATCTACACACTCTTCTAAAAGAGCCTGCCATACCCTTTCTCCCAGTCCTCTCACCTTTCTACAAGGCAGGATTTGAACTCAGGCCCTCCTGACTTCAGAGCTGGTGCTCTATTTATTGCACCACCTACACTGCCCACTTTGTTTCCTTTTCAACCCAGTTCTGATGAGACTAAGTTTTCAACCCTCCATCTTGACCTGATTCCTCTATATCAGTTATTTCTTTTAGAACTCATTTTCTGAGGCTATTTCTCCTTTTTATCTTTTCCTGTCAAGTTTTACTTTTTAGAATAACCCCATCATACACAACTCAGTCATGACCTTTCTTTCAAACTACACTAGGAATAATATCAGTTTTAAGAATACCCAAAACATTTCAACATATAAAAAGTAAAAAGTTTGGCATTCATGAGTCATTTATATTTAATCTTTAATGTTTCCACTATAGTTCTTCTGGATATTTTGGATCAAATTTTTCTGTTTTGTTTTGATCTTTTTGTCACAAATATCTGAAAGTCTTTTAGTTTATTAATTGTCCTTTTTAAAAAAATTAGGGATTATACGTAACTTTGCTGGATAAGTTATCTTTGTCACAATACCATCACTTTTGCTTTTCATATGAAATGTTCTACCATTTTTCAGTGTAGAAACTACTAGGTCTTAAGGAATCAAGACTGCATCTCTGCAATATTTAAATTGTTTTAGTTGTTCTTGTTACTTCTGATCTTTTATCCTTAATTGGGGAGTTTTGAAACTTAGCTATAACATTCTTGTACCTTTTCCTTCTGTGATCTCTTTCAGGTTGTGAATCATAGCTTTTTTTTTCTATTTCTACATTACCTACTTGTTTTAGAAGCTCAGGGCATGTTTCCTTAATAATATTTTCTAATATTGTATCAAGATTCTTTTTGTGGGCGGTGGGCAGAGTCAAGATGGTGGAGTAGGAAAAAGGCTTCTGAGGCTCCAGCTTCCAACTCCTCCAATTCATGTAAAAAATGACTCTAGAAAAACTTTGGAGCTACAGAACCAATAAGATGACAGAGAAATGCTAACCTCCTGCTGAGGACAGCCTGGTAGGCCAGCTAAGTGCTCTGGGAGCTGAGCCCAGCCGTGCACAAGCCAGAGGTTTAACCTCAGGGTGGACTGACCAGCCACTGGCTGGAGGGACTTAAGATCACCAGCAGCTGTGGTGGTTTCCAGAATTATCCACCCATAGATGCTAAGGACAAAGTGAGAGGTCAGTATACTGTGGATTTTGGGACCTGGGAATTTGGAAGTTTGGTCCAGCCTTTACCCCGGAGCAAAAAGTGGCTGTGGCTCCATGGTCCTGCAGCCGCAACCCTCATGGATGATTCAGAGCTCCTGGCCTGAAGATTGTAGGGGGACCAAGCAACCAGTCTGAGGGGTAATCACTCATCAGGGTTCAGAGAGGGCACCCAACTAATAGCTCCAGCACCTGTGAAAACCCCAGCATTTGGCATAAAACTCCCCTTTCTGGTAGCAGAATTCTACTGTGGCAAATCTCAAAACTCAAGTAATTGAGTGGCAATATGAGCAAGCAAAGGAAACAAAGCAAACAGAGCATTCTGACATTAGACTCCTATTTGGGGCACAAAAAGGATCAAAACAAGGAACAGGAGGAAGACAGCAAAGTTAGAACTCCTTCATCAAAAGTTTCCAAGAAAAATATGAGATAGAAGCAAATGGAAGCTAGTTACTTTATGAGAAATCAAGATACTACTAAACATATCTAAACAAATGAAAAAAGAGAAGGCAAAGTGAAATATCTCATTGGAAAAACCACTGACCTGGAAAATAGATCCAGGATGGATAATTTAAAAATTACTGGACTCCCTGAAAGCTATGATCAAAAAAAGAACCTGGAAATCATCCTTCAAGAAATTCTGAAGGAAAATTGCCCTGGTGTTTTAGAACCAGAGGGCAAAATAGAGGTTAAAAGAGTCCACCAATCACCTCCTGAAAAAGGTCCCTAAAAGAAAGCTCCTAGGAATATTATAGCCAGTTTCCCAAATTCCCAGATCAAGGAGAAAATAATACAAGCATCCAGGAAGAAACAATTTTAATATTGTAGAAACACAATCAGAATAAGTCAGGACCTGGCAGCTTCCACACTGAGGGATTGAAGGGCTTGGAATATGATATTCCAGAGGTCAAAGGATCTGGGATTAAAATGAAGAATCACTTACCCAGCAAAACTGAGTATCATGTTCCAGGGCAAAATATGGTCATTCAGTAGAATAGAGGACTTTCAAGCATTCTTGATGAAAAAAACAAAGTTGAATAGAAAATTGACATTCAGATAGAAGAACAAGAGAAGCTTGAGAAGGTAAACAGGGAAAAGAAATCATAAGGACCTTATCAAAGTTGAGCTACTTATATTCCTAATGGAAAAACGATAATTGTAACTTATGAAACATTTCTCTGTATGAGAATAGCTGAAGGGAATAGAAATGTATATATGAGTGTGTGTGTGTGTGTGTGTGTGTATATGTGTGTGTGTATGTGTGTATATGTATACATACATATATATATATTTCTATATAGCAGGGTATACGGGCATATGAATTTATATGTGAGTGTATGTATATGTCTACAGGCAAACATAGATAGAGGGCACAGGACCAATTGAATAGGAAGGGATGATACTTAAAAGTTGGAAATAAGAGGTGAGAGAGTAATATAATGAGAGGAAATGGGGAGAGACAGAATGGGGTAAATTATCTCATATAGAAGAGGCAAGGGAAAATTGTTACAATGGAGGAAAGGAACAGGAAGGCAAAAGGGAATGATTCAACCTTATTCTCATTGAATTTGGCTTAGGGAGGGAATGACATACACACTAAATAGGATATCTCACCCTACAGGAGAGTAGAGGGAAAGGGGAAGAGAGGGGGGATAATGGAAGGGAGGGCAGGCTGGCGGGGAGGGAAGTTGGAAGCACCCACTTTTGAAAAGGGAAAGGATCAAAGTAGAGAATAGAACAAGTTGGGGGGGGGATAGGATAGAGGGAAATATAGTAAGTCTTCCACAATATATCCACTATGGAAATGTTTTGCATAGCTACTCATATACAACCTATATTGAATTGCTTATCTTTCCAGTGAAGGTGGGTGACAAGGGAGTGTAGTGGCAAACACCCCAGCATCCCCAGGGTGGCTGCCAACACAGGTTCTTAGATATGATTTTTTAAAGGAAAGCAACTCAAAATGGGTTAACAAGCTTACTTTAATCCATCAAACATATCATTTACCTTGTTCAGGGGAAAAAGTCAGCCCCCGAACTTCAGAGTATACAAACAGAAGTTACAAGAAAAGAGTTAAACATATCAAGTATCAAGCAGATAGGCCTCCAACTATCTTGACCATTACATCCATACCTAGTCAGTTACCAGAGAGGGAAGCATCAACAACTGGGTTTTTCAAAGCCAGGGGGCTTTCAATGGCTGCCCAGAGTCTCATCTTGTCAAATCACACAACACTTCTCAAAGTGAGCCCCAAAATAAAGTCTCACATCGGGGCTTATGTAGCCTTCTCCTGGCTCAGAAAATATGACAACCGTCTTGACCCACTGCCCAATCACAAAGTATCTCCTGAGAAACAAGCCTCCCACCACAGACTCCAGGTGCACTTAAGCCTAGGGACAGGGAAGATATTAAAAATTTACATTGCTATAACAGGGAAAGAATCTGGTATCCAAAGTTTTAAAAATAAATGTTTATATACAAATATATATACATTATATATATAATTATTATTATTATTATTTTACATTTAACTAGGAAATGAGATATAAAGGCACTGGGGCATAGAGATCCACTGTGCCCTACTGGAAAGTCGAAGGGGGAGTGGGGGAAGACATAGTAGAGAACAGAGTGGGGGAGGGGATGTTCAGTGGGAATGCTATTTTGGGGTGTTAGGTAGGGAAAATTGGGGAGAAAAATTGCAACTCAAAATTTTGTGGAAATGAATGATGTAAACTAAAAAATTAAAAAAAGAGTAAAAGAAAAAAATTCATAATAGCTGAATTTTTGCAAAGGCATTTTGTGTGTCTCTTCATATAATTTTGTGGTTTTAGTTGTTCTGATAATTATTCAAATACTAAATTACTCAAAACAGGTTGTTCTCTTCATAATATTGAACCATCCTTGCACCCCTAATTTGAAACCAACTTGGTGAAGGGGAATAATTTTTTAAGAGGTTTATCAAAAGGAAGATCAGACCCAATGTGCCATATTAGAAGTAACCCAGCTAAACATTCTGAACAATCCCCTCCAAATAACTTTAAAATAACACCTCAAATCAAATTGGGAGCAGTGGAGTCAACAAAATGTGAATGCAATAATTGTTTATTTTTTTTCCAGCTGAATAAAATTCAGAAGGTTGGAAGGTGAAGTCTGTGACAATATGATGGAAAGCTGTCTAGAGCCCATACACACAGTGACATCAACAGTGTCTCCTACAGTTTGGGATCTCTGTGCCCAGAGATGGTAAAGGGATTATAAAGATGCCATCAGGTGTGGAGGTGCTTAGGTTCTGACGGAAAAGTTCCACATCTTTAGGGAGTTCCTGGTTTTTGTAGGAGCATGAGTTTTTTTTTCTCTCTCTCTTTTTTTTTAAAGCAATCGGGGTTAAGTAACTTGCTCAAGGTTACACGGCCAGTTATTTCTGGGTGTGGTGCTGAGTATCTGAGCCCGGATTTGATCCAGGTCATCCCGACACTGGACCCGGTGCTCTTAGTCACTGAGCCACCTGGCTGCCCCTAAGCAATCGGGGTTAAGTAACTTGCTCAAGGTTACACGGCCAGGTGTTTCTGGGTGGGTGCTAAGTGTCTGAGCCTGGGATTTGATCTCCAGGTCTTCTCAACACTCGAGCCGGTAATGTAAAAGGACAAAACAAGCCTTCCTCAATACATTCCAGCCCTTACATAGTGATCCTATGAGTCTTAAGGATAATCTGGTCTAACCTTCTCTCTAGAAACTTTTTTATTTTTAGTTCAAGTACTTTGTCATGCACCTATAGCTTCTGTTCTTGGAATAAAGTAGAAGGCTCTGCTCAGATACTATATTTGTAGTTGAAAAAATTCTCCCACTTCACATATTTCTGTAGGAATCTTTGGCCTCCTTTGCCTCCCTCATTCCCACCTTGTGCTATATTTATCTCTGTTCATATCTAATACATCTCCATCCTTTCCACAACATTACTATGCATTAGAATAGAAGTGCCTTCAGGATAGAGGCAGTTTTTTTTTTTATCTTCTTATCCTTCATGACAAGAATTGATATTGCCATACAATATGTATTTGATAAATGTTTATTCAACTGATGAGGCATGGATGGGACGAAGATTATATCCTAAATAATTTTGTTTCCAGGTTTATCTAAGAACACTGTCCTTTCTAGGTCAGAGAAACAGTTAATGCTACTATCAGGTCAATTGGCTACGTGACTTTTTATTCCAGAGACCAGGACGGTTTCCTTACCTGATCCTTAATTTCTATACTTCTCCACTGGAAGTTCTCCAAGGTCCCAACTTCATTCAGTGTTTTAAATACTTAGTCCTCATTAATTGCTAGGCAATCCTTGGTTGCACCCTACTTACATGTCCAAAGCTTGTGAGAAAAACAGCAGAGGGATTTCTGTAAAGTTGAACTTGGCAGGGAAACTCACTCATACTCTTATGAAGATCAGAAACTCCTTAAAATGGTGAAATCTTCCAAGCAGACTCTCTTCCTTTACCTACCTGATGGCTTTTAGATGTACAACAAAACAGTTTTCTCTATTCTCTGTAAAATGTACCCTCAACATTCTCCTGTCCTTGACAGGGAAGGAACAGATGTGGCAATGAAAAGCCATTTCAATTTGGAGAAAGCAGGAGCTTTTCTTGTCTTTCCTTTCCATTCTCTAGTGGATAAAGACACTTTCCAAGGTTCACAGAATCAGAACATCTCTTCATCTATGCAACTCTAAGAAATTATTCTGAAATAGTCTTTTTTTTCATATTTTTACAAGGTTCTATAATGGACCTGCCATTTTCTAGTGTTTGTTCATGGGTGACATCTGTTCCATATCATTCTGCAAATTTTCAGCAGACAATTGATATATTTATAGTGATATAAGGTCCAGGTGTTGTGTAAAAATAAAAGATTTGTAAAGATAATATAAGCAGAAAAGCATTGTGTGGAAAGGGTTTGGGGAATGGAAGTATAAGAAGGTGGAAGATTTAAGGAAATTCACAGAACATTTGGTATTCTTATTTTCAAAAAGGTAATCTCATTTTGAAATCATACTTGAATAAAGTAAAAAGTATTCTTGGGTCTTTATTCACTTGAAAAGTTGAAATATCTGCTGTACAGAAAATAAACTTTGGATCATATTCCCCTGTATAAAGGAGAGACAATATTGCATAGTGGATAGAGAATCCACATTGGAGCCAAGAAAACCTGGATCGAAGATTCAATTATGACACAATCTGACTGTGAGACCCAATGCTATAAAGCATTCTGTATGCTCTTAAGATGCAGAAACATGTAAATCTGTATCAGCGATGAATTTTACTTACCTAGAAGTTGCCTGTATTGATGAAATAATGGGTTCAGTTTCATTCAACACTTCATCCAGATTTAGTATTTATTGCTATAATTGTTGTCTCTATTGATAAATTACAATGCATCTATACTGTAGTGCATTCTCTTTAAAAACTGCTCTGGGAGAGTGCTACACAGCAAGGAGTCCTGCCTCAGAAAACCAGTGGTAGATCCTGAGCTATAGGAATGTAAATTTTTAAGATCTTCCCTGCCCCTAGGCCCTTTGATAGCCTTAAGTGCACATGGAGCTTGTTTTTCAGGAGATACTTTTTGATTGGGCAGTGGGTCAAGAGGGTTGTTACATTCTCTCAGCCAGGAGAAGGCTATATACAATCCCTGATGTGAAGCTTTGCTTTGGGGCTCCCTTTGAGAAGTGTTGTGTGATTTGACCAGACGAGACTCTGGGCAGTTGTTGAGAGCCCCCCAGCTTTGAAAAACGCAGAGGTTGATGCTTCCCTCTCTGATAACTGACTAGGAATGGATGTAATGGTTGGACAATGCTTGATCTGTTTGTTTATCTTCTTGTAATTTCTGCTTGCAACCTCTGTATACTCTGAAGTTCAGGGTGCTCACTTTTTCTCCTGAATTAGGTAAATTATATGTTTAATTGATTCAAGCAAGATTGTTAACCCATTTTGAGTTGCTTTCCTTTAGAACAGCAGATCTAAGAACCTGTGTTGGCAGCCCCCCCTGGGTGTGCTAGGGTGCTTGCTGCTATAGCCCCAATTTGTTAGAGGAAGCAAATGCCAACACTTGTACCCCCATGTGCCGTAAGGAAACTGGCAGACTCTTGTTCCAAGAAACACCACATGCTTAAACACAGCTGAGGGCAAAACACATTCTGCAGGTACCAGACAGACCTCCATTGCTCAGTGTAGCCTCAGTAAAATGGATAAAACTCCAGTAGACCTCAGAAAAAACAAAGGAAAAAAAAGATAATTGTATGCTTTGATCTGCATTCAGACTCCCTGGTTTTATCTCTGCCTGTGGATAGCATTTTCCAGGATAAGTCTTTTGGAATTAACTTAGTTCACCACATTGTTGAGAATGGGTCAGTCTATAAATATTGGGCATTGTACCATGTTGTTACTGTGCACAGCTTTTTCTTGGGTGTGCTCCCTTCGCTCAGCATCAATTCATGGAAGTATTTCCAGGTTTTTCTGAAGTCTTCCTGCTCATCATTTCTCATGATACAATAGTATTCCATTACATTCATATACCACAACTTTTTCAATCATTCCCTAATTCATGGGTATCCCCTTGATTTCTAATTCTTGGTCACCACAAAAAGAGCTGCTCTAAATATTTTTGTATATGTGGGTCCTATTCCCATTTTTATGATTTCTTTGGGACACTGATCTAGAAGTGGTAGTATTGGTTCAAAAGATATGCACAGATTTATAACCCTTTGAGCATAATTCCAAATTTCTCTCCAGAATGGTTGGATTATTTCACAGCTCTACCACCCATGCATTAGTCTTTCAATTTTTCCACATCTTCTCCAACATTATTATATTCCTATTTTGTCATGTGAGCCAATCTGATAGTGGTGATATGGTACCTTTGATTTGTTTTAATTTGCATTTCTCTAATCAATAGCAATTTTTCTCTAAGACTTGCTTTAATTTATTCTTCTGAAAACTAAGTGTTCATATCCTTTGACAACTTATCAATTGGAGAATGCCTTTTATTCTTGTAAACTTGAATCAGATCTCTATGTATTTTGGAAATGAAGCCCTTATCAGGGACACTGTAAAATGTTTATGAGCTTTCAGGATCCCTTCTAATCTTGGTTGCCTTGACTATTTTTTGCAAAAATATTTTATTTATTTTAATGAAATTTATTCATCTTGCATTTCATAATGTTCTTTATCTCTTGTTTGATCATAAATACTTCCCTTCTCCATAAATTTTGCAGATAAAATATTCCCTGCTCTTCTAATTTCTTTACTTTATCACCCTTTATGTCTAAATCATGTACTCATTTTGACTTTTCTTGGTATATGGT
Source organism: Petaurus breviceps papuanus (assembly GCF_028583685.1). Classification (NCBI taxonomy): domain Eukaryota; kingdom Metazoa; phylum Chordata; class Mammalia; order Diprotodontia; family Petauridae; genus Petaurus; species Petaurus breviceps. Next base: position 835,755 of record NW_027187139.1, on the reverse strand, counting down.
TTAAGATATTGGTATATGCCAAGTATCTGACACATTATTTTCTAGTTTTCCCAGGAATTTTTCTTAAATAGTGAGTTATCTCAGAAGCTTTAGTCTTTGGTTTTATGAAATGCTATATTCCTATAGTCATTGACTGCCATTTCTTATTTACCTAACCAATTTCACGGATCAAGCATTTTTATTTTTTCTATACCATGTTGCTTGTTCATCTTATTTCCCATTTGAAAGCAAAGACAATTTTTAACATTCATTTTTAAAGCTTTGAGTTCCACATTCTCTACCTTTCCACACACCCTCTTTGAGAAAGCAAACTATTTGATAAAGGTCATACATGTATAGCCATACAAAATATTTCTATAACAGTTATGTTGTGAAAGACTAACCACATTTCACTCTATCCTGTCTTGCCCTTAATTTATTCCATTTGCTGCCTTGTACTGTCCCCTTCCAAAAGTGTTTGCTTTTGACTACCCCTTCCCCCAGTCTGCCATCCCTTCTATTATGTTCCTTTTTAATCCTCTTCTCCACTGTTTTCCTACAGGGTAAGTCATAATTCCAAGCCCATTTGAGTCTATGATATTCCCTCCTTAAACCAATTCTGATGAGAAGAAGGCTCATTTGTTCCTTTTAAACTCCCCCCTCTTCCCCTCCGTTGCAAAAACCTTTTCTTGCCTCTTTTATTTTCTTTGTCTTTAGATAATTTTTTATTAATTTGTTTGTTTACTTTTAGTTTACAAGATTCAATTCTACAATTCCTTGAGTTTCACATTTTGTCCCCCTCCTTCCCCCCTCCCCCCATGGCAGCATACAGTCAAGTATAGGATCTGTAAATACTTGCACATTAGACATTAGTCAGGTTATAAAGACGGATTGTATCAGATGGAATGAAAAATGGTAAAGAGCACATAAAACCAAATAAGAAAAGGAAAAAGATCAGGTAGTTTGCTTCAATCTGGATATAAACTTAGTTCTTTCTAGTTCTTTCTCTGGATGGAGACATTTCTCTTCATTATGAGTCTTTTGGGATTGATTTAAATCACTGCATTGCTGAGAATGGTCCAGTCTATCAAAGTTGGTCATCACACATATGTTGTGTCTGTAATTGTGCACAAATTTCTACTGGTTCTACTCTTCTCACTCAGCATCAGTTCATATAAGCCTCTCCAGGTAAATATGAAGTCCATCTGCTCCTCCTTTCTTATAGCACAATAGTATTCCAAAACATGCATATACCACAACTTGTTCAGCCATTCCCCAATTGATGGGCACCTTAATTTCCAAGTCTTTGCTACCACAAAAACAGCTGCTATAAATATTTTTGTACATATGGGTCTATCTCCCACTTCTATGATTTCTTTGGGATATAACTCTATGAGTGGTATTGCTGGGTCAAAGGGTATGAAATAGTTTATAGCCCTTTGGGCATAATTCCAGATTGCTTGCCAGAAAGGTTGGATCAGTTCATATCTCCACCAGCAATGCATTAGTGTTGCAATTTGCCCACATCCTGTCCAGCATTTGTCATTTTCCTGTTTTTTTCACCTTAGCCAATCTGACTGGTGAGATGTGGTACCTCAGAGTTGTTTTGATTTGCATTTCTCTAATCAATAGTGATTTAGAGCATTTCTTCATGTGCTTATAGATATCTTTAATTGCTTCCTCTGAAAACTGCCTGTTTATATCCTTTGAGCATTTATCAATTGGGGAATGACTTGTATTCTTATAGATTTGACTCAATTCTCTGTATATTTTGGAAATGAATCCTTTATCAGAGACATAGGTTGTAAAAATTCTTTCCCAATTTCCCATCTCCCTCTTAATCTTGGTTACATTGGCTTTGTTTGTACAGAAGCTTTTCATTTTAATGTAATCAAAATTATCCATTTTGCATTTTATAATGCTCTCTGATTCTTGTTTAGTCATAAAGTCTTTCCCTCTCCATAAATCTGACAGGTAAACTATTCCTTGTTTTCTAAGACTGCTTACAGTATCAACCTTTATACCTAGATCATGCACCCATTTAGACTCTATTTTGGTATATGGTGTTAGATAATGGTCTATTCCCAGTTTCTGCCATACTGTATTCCAGTTTTCCTAGGAGTTTTTCTCAAATAGTGAGTTCTTATCCCAAAAACTGGGGTCTAAATTCTACCTACGCTAATAATGAAAAAGTGTCTCATGAGTTATAAATATCATCTTTTTTTGTTGCCTGATCGATCTTACCTTTATTGGAGAGCTAAATTATATTAACACATCATCTAGTTCTTTAAGTATTAGGGGGAAAATAGTGATAGTGGGCCTTTACCAATTAGTCTGAGCAATGGACACAGTCATATATAGGACTGATATGCCTAACGAACAGGTCTTTTATCCATCAATCTCTACCACCACTTTTCTTTTCTTTTTTGGTCTTTTTGGAGGGGGAAAGGCAGGGCAATTGGGGTTAAGTGACTGGACCAAGGTCACATAGCAAGTAAGTATTGAGTGTCTGAGGTCAGATTTGAACTCAGGTCCTCCTGACAGGGCCAGTACTCTATTCACTTTGCCACCTAGCTGTCCCTCTACCACTAGTTTTCAAAGTATGGCTAAGGGACCCCCCCTCAAGGGTCCTTGAGATACTTTAAGGGTATCTATAAGTTTAAACTATTTTCATGATAATACTATTTTAATTTCTAATGCAATAAATATAACTCAAATAAATAAAAACTCTTTGCAGCGTAGGAAGGGAAAGTCCTCAATAATTTTTAAGGGTATAAAAGGATCCCATGATAAAAAGAAAAAGAATTGAGAACCATTATTCAGCAATGTTGCACAAGAGTACAGAGTTATCTCTAAATTACATTGAATCTCTTGGGTGATGATTTTGCAAGACCTCCATGCTTCTGATTTGTGATGATGTAGAAAAATTACTGGATTTGAAGTCAAAGGACCTGGTTTCTAATAGTGTCTTTGTTACTACCTGTATGACCTTGGACAAGCCACTTTCCCAAAACCTCTCTTGGCTTCAATTTGTTTATCTGTAAAAAGAGACTGGATTAATTGACCTTTAAGGCCCCTTCCAAGTCTAAATCTAATGATTAGGATGAAGGAAGTAGACTCAGTCAAAGAACATTAAAAAAGATATAATACAGTCCATTACTGCACTAACCCATCACTATCATGGGACATTCTACATCACTACCTATGCCCTATAGCATACAAAGCCCATACATGGCATACTATTGTCTTTCTTTTTTGTTTTTTAAATGCTTTATTAACTTCTGATTTACATCATTCATTTCCACCAGATTTTGAGTTACAAATTTTCTCCCCATTTTTCCCCTACCCACTGCCCTAAAATAGCAGTCCCACAGGATATCCCCTCCTCCAATCTGCTCTCTCTCATATTTTCTCCCATACCCCTTTTGACTTTACCAGTGGATCTCTATGCATCAGTGCCTGTATATTTTATTTCCCAATTACATGTAAGATGGAATTAATAATAGTATATATATATATGTCTATATATGTATAGACACACACACACACACACACACACACACACATATATATATATATATATATTTGAATATTTGATTTTAAAACTTTCAATTCCAGATTCATTCCCTTCCTTCCTTGTCACCCACCCTTACTGGGAAGATAAGCAGTTCAGTATAAGTTGTACATGTGTGGCTAATGCAAAACAATAACATAGTAGATAAATTGTAAAAGACTGACTATATTTATCTCCCTTCTATCCCACCTCCCACTTGTTCTGTTCTCTACTTTGATCCCGTCCCTTTTCAAAAGTGGGTGCTTCCAACTTCCCTCCCCCCCAGCCTGCCCTCCCTTCCATCATCCCCCCTCTCATCCCCTTACCCCCTACTCTCCTGGAGGGTGAGATACCCTATTTTGTGTGTATTTCATTCCCTCCTCAAGCCAAATTCAATGGGAATAAGTTTGACCCATTCCCTTTTGCCTTCCTATTCTTCCCCTCCATTGTAACCATTTTCCCTTACCTCTTCTGTATGAGATAGTTTACCCCAATCTGTCTCTCCCCATCTCCTCTCATCATATTCCTCTCACCTCTTAATTTCACCTTTTAAGTATCATCCCTTCCTGTTAAATTGGTCCTGTGCCCTCTTTCTATGTATACGTGTAAACATATATACACTCATTCAAATAAGTATTCATATGCCCATATACCCTCATATATTATTTCTAATCCCTTCAACTACTGAGAAAAGTTTCACAAATTACAAGTATTGTTTTTCCACGTAGGAATGTTAATAGTTCAACTATGATAAGTTCCTTATGATTTCTTTTCGCTGTTTACCTTCTCATGATTCTCTTGCTTCTCGTATCTGTGATAGTAATGGCAATTAAAGATTCCCCTGTATTGGCTTGGTTTTCAAATTGATTGTGTTAAAACCCAGAGTTTGTTAATCCCACCTGTGGGATGGGCTTGTTGATGTGAAAAGAAAGTCCTGAACTGGGAGGAGCTGGTGAGGTAGATTTGGAGAGACACTAGAGAGAGGCGGAAGATCTTTTTTGGAAGCAGCACCTCGTGGAGAGAGAGAGAGACTAAGAGAAATGCTGGTGGCCGCTTTGAATTGCCCTGGACTTTTGAGACCTGCCCCCTGAGCTGCCAAGGACTGAGGAGACATGGCTGTTTTGCTGGTACTTTGTCTGTCTGTTTTGATGTTGTTTTGCCAGATTTGTCCACTGGTGAAAGACAGTCCTTTTGTTGAAGAAGTCCTGGAACCTGGCTGTTCGCTAAGAAGGCCTGCGACTGTCCTGCAGACAGAGAGTGAATACTGTCCACTGGTGAGGGACAGTACTGTTGTTGCAGGGGTCTGGAGACTGTCCTGCAGACAGAGTGAATACTGTCCACTGGTGAGGGACAGTGCTGTTGTTGCAGGGGTCTGGGAGCCTTTCTGTTGGTTCAGAAGCCCTGAAGAAGGATTTTCTTGTTGTATGTTTACAGAAATCCTGGGAGAGGGCTTTGCTAATGTGTTCAGGGGTTCTAGGACTGTTCTACAGACAGAGGATGAATTCATGAAGGGACTGGCAATGTATCTTATGGCCTTGCTAAGCCTTGTCTCCCCAGGAACTAAGATTGCTGAGAACTTGCCTCCTGTCAAGATGAAGAAAAGACCTCTATTTGGGTATTAAGTGCTGTGTTTAAACTTGATGTAACTCTGGGGTAGATTCAATTGTGATCCAGGGGTGGGGAACTTTTGACCTTATTGTGCTCTGTGATTGACAAATGAAGGTACTTTACCTATGTTTGGAAACTAATCTCCATTTGAGAAGAGGGGTTTTGTGGTGGACTAAATGAAGGTATAGCCTAGGGGTGGAGAAGTATTTAGAACCGGGACTTTGTAATTGATTGAATGATTGGAAGGTCCTGGGGTGGGGTAGTACTTGGAGATTATTTAATCACACTTAGTAAATGCTGTATTTTGAATGATGTCATGTTTTGATCTTCTCTGTTCTGGGTTTGTTACTGAATAAAATAGAGAGCACCTATGCTGGTATTTTGAACCTGGGAAGTTGCCTTTGCTTGGTATTACATTACAGTATCTGAATGTCAAATTTTCTATTCAACTCTGGTTTTTTCAGCAAGAATGCTTGGAAGTCCTCTATTCCACTGAATGATCATATTTTCCCCTGAAACATGATATTCAGTTTTGCTTGGTAGGTTACTCTTGGTTTTAATCCCAGCTCCTTTGCCCTCCGGAATATCATATTACAAGCCCTTTGATCCCTCGGTGTAGACTGCCAGATCCTGGGTTATCCTGATTGTGTTTCCACAATATTCAAATTGTTTCTTCCTGGCTGCTTGTAATATTCTCTCCTTAATCTGGGAATTCTGGAACCTAGCTATAATATTCCTAGAAGTTTTCTTTTTGGGATCTTTTTCAGGAGGTGATCAGTGGATTCTTTCAAACTCTATTTTGCCCTCTGGTACTAAAACACCAGGGCAGTTTTCTTTGAGAACTTCCTGGAAGATGATTTCTAGGTTCTTACTTTGGTCATGGCTTTCAGGTAGTCCAATAATTTTTAAGTTATCTCTCCTGGATCTATTTTCCAGGTCAGTGGTTTTTCCCATAAGATATTTCCCATTCCCTTCTATTCTTTCATTTGTTTGGATCTGTTTAACAGCATCTTGATTTCTCATAAAGTCATTAGCTTCCATTTCCTCCAATCTAATTCTGAAGCAATGGTTCTCCTCATTGAGCTTTTGAGATTCTTTTTCCATCTGGCAAATTCAACTTTTTAAGGCATTCTTCTCCTCATTGCCTTTTTGAGCCTCTTTTGCCATTTGAGTCAGTCTGTTTTTTAAGGTATTATTTTCCTCAGTCAGGCTGTTCACTCTCATTTCGTAATTTTCTTGCATTGTTCTCATTTCTCTTCCCAATTTTTCCTCCACTTCTCTTATCTGCTTCTTAAGGTCCTCTATGGCCTGTAACCAGCTTGTATTTTCCTTAGAAGCTTTTGGTGCGAGAGTTCTGACTTTACTGTCTTACTGCTGTTCCATGCTTTGCTCCTTTTTGTCCCCAAAATAGGAGTCTAATGTTGGAATCTTCTGTCTGCTTTGTTTCCTTTGTCTGGTCATGTTGCCTCTCAGTCACTTGACCCCTGGGCTTTTTGCCACATTAGTCTCTGCCACCAGACAGGGGAGCTTTTGTCCCAAATGCTGGAGTTTTCTCAGCTGCCAGAGGTATTAGATGGGTGCCCTCTCTGAGGTTTCCACATGCTCTGGAAGCTGGACACACACTCCAGGACCTCTACCCTAGACTGCAATCCAGATCCAAGAAGGTTAAAGCAAGAGCAATTACCCCTCAGACTGGTGCTATACTCTGCAGGCCAGGAGCTGAAGCTGCCATGTGGCCCTGGGTGGCTGTGCTGGCGTCTCATTGTCTTCTCGCCGTGGGTGACGAAAGCCACACACTCGCACTTACTGGGTCCCAAATTCCAGACTGCACTGACCTCTCACTTTTTCCTTCGCATCTATGTGTTGATAAATCTGGAAATGGCCACAGCTGCTGATGATCTGGAGTCCCTCTGGCCTGTGCCTGGTCAGGCCCGCCCTGGGGATAAAGCCTTGGTGTGGGGCTGGGCTAGGCTCCCAGAGCACTGTGCTGGATTCCTGCTGGCCTGCTGGGCTGTCCTCAGTGGGAGGTTAGCTTCTCTGTGTCATTTTGTGGGTTCTGCAGCTCCAAAGTTTGTTTAGAGTCCCCTTTTTACATGGATTGGGGAAGGTAGAAGCTGGAACCCTGGGAAGGTTGTGCTTCTATTCCACCATCTGTATAAATATCATCTTTCCATGTAGGAATGCAAAGATTACAACTTTAATATACCTGTCATGGGTTCTCTTTCCTGTTTACTTTTAGATATTTCTCTTGTCTCTTTATTTGAAAGTCAAATTGGCTTTTCAGCTTTGGTCTTTTAAGCAAGAATGCTTGGAAGTCCTCTATTTCATTGAAATTCCATTCCTCTCCCTCCCAAAGCATTACACTCAGTTAAACTTGTAATTAATTTTTGGTTTTAATTCCACCTCCTTTGATGTCTAGTATATGATATTCCAAGCCCTACCATCCCTTAGTTTAGAAGCTTCTAAATCTTGTGTTATCCTGATTGTGTCTCCACAATACTTAAATTGAATACTTGTAATATTTTCTCCTTGACATGGGAAGTTTGGAATTTTTCTACAGTATTCCTAGTAGTTTTCCTCTTGGGATCTCTCTCAGGAGGTGATCAGTGGATACTTTCTGTTTCTATTTTTCCCCTGTGGTTTTAGAATATCAGGGCAGTTTTCCTTTATAATTTCTTGAAAGATTATATCTAGGCTCTTTTTTGATCATGGTTTTCAAGTGGAAAAATAATTTTTACATTCTGTCGTCTGGATTTATTTTTCATGTCAGCTGTTTTTCCAAAGAGATATTTCACACTTTCTTCTATGTTTCACTCTTTTGGGTTTTTTAAAATAATTTCCTAATTTCTCATAAATTTGTTAGCTTTCTTTTACTCATTCCAACTTTTAAGGAAATATTTTTCTTCGAGGAGCTTTCCCCCTTTTTCATTTGACCAATTATGCTTTTTAAGGCATTGTTTTCATTGGTTTCTGGATCTCTCTTACCTTTTGGATTAGTATATTTTTAAATGTGTCATTTTCTTCAGTGTTTTTTGGGTCACCTTTAGCAAGTTGTTGACTTGTTTTTCATTATTTTCCTGTATCACTCTCATTTCTCTTCCCAATTTTTCCTCTTCTTTTCTTACTTGATTTTCAAAAACCTTTTTTGAGCCCTTCCATGGCCTAAGACCATTTCTTATTTTTCTTGAAGGTTTGGATGTAGAAGCCTTGACTTTGCTATCTTTCTCTGTTTATATACTTTGATATTCTTCATCACTAAGGATATAAGGAAAATACCTTTTCCCCAGGAAAGGAAGTTTCCACACTCTTATTTTTCCCCCACTTGCTCACTTTCCCTTTCAATTACTTGACTTTTGAGCTCTTTGTTCAGCGGAGGATGTACTGCCCCAAGTTTCAGGGGTTTTGTGTGGCTGCTTTCAGAGATATCTCTAGGTACCTGTAAATTTTCAGTTCATTCAAAGTATGGTCATTGTATAGTATGGTCATTGGATAGGTGTTTACTTCTCTTCTGACCTGTACTCTGGTCCATGAGCAGCCACAAGCACTCTTTTCTGCCATGGAACTATGAAGAAGATTCCCTTTCCACAGTAACCACCAGTGCCACCATACCAGCACTCCTCCTCACCCAAAGAACCAATGACCTGGACTGTGTCCTAGATCAGGTGCTTGATTTCCCCAGGTCTAGACTCTAATGAGAAATGTGGGGTGCCATGGAAGTATATGCAAATTATACTTCAGTTTATCTCAGCAGAAACAGTGAGGACATCGAAGATCTTTCACATATAGCTTTATGTTGACTAATTCTCTTCAACATATGCATTACAGAGTAAGATAGCTCCAAAAGTAACTGCTGCTGTTGCACTGGCTGCTGTCATGCTGGGCTGGGTTTGGGACAAGGGCTGTGTCCAGCCCAGGCTCCTCTCTCACCTAGGAGAGAGAGCTTTCCCACTGACCTTTGAAGTTGTCTTTGGCATTTGTGGGTTGAAAAGTCTGGAAATTGCTGCAGTTGCCAGCAATTCAGTAACCTGAGGCCTGTTCCAATCCCATCTGTGCTGGTGTTGCCTAAGCTGCAATGAGCTCTGCCCTGATCATGGTGTAATAGACCATTCTTGTTGGCCTTCCAGATTGTCTTCAGCTAGAAATCTGTTTCACTTTTTCATTTTTTGCTATCTGCTGCTCTAGAATTTGTTTAGATACATTTTTGAAGGTGTTTTGGGGAAGAACTCTAGCAGGTCCCTGCTTCTACTCTGCCATCTTGGTTCTACTGCCCAAAACAATATTTATAGTAAGGGTCTCTGGTAAAGGCCTCATTTCTCAAATATCTAGAGAACTGAGTCAAATTGATAAGAATACAAGTCACACACCAATTGATAACTGATCATAGGATATGAACAGGCATTTTTCAGATGAAGAAATTGAAGCTATAAATAGGGATATGAAGAAGTGTTCTAAAACCCTTTGGATTAGAGAAATTGAAAATAATACAGTTCTGAGATATCATATCATACCTATCAGATTGCTTAATATACCAAAAAAAAAAAGAAAGAAAAGGATAAATGTTTGAGAAGTGGTGGGAAAATTGAGACCCTGATATTCAGTTGGTGCAATTCTGAACTGATCTAACCATTTTGGAAAGCAATTTGCAACTATGCCCAAAGGGCAAATAAATTGTGCATACCCTTTGGTCCAGCAATGCCACTACTAAGTCTGTATCCCAAAGGGGATAAAGATTTCCCAAGGGGAAAAGAGGAAAAAGTTCCTACATGTACAAAAGTATTTAATATCTTTTTCATGTTTAAAATATTGGAAATTGAGGGGATGCCCAACAACTGGTGAATGGCTAAACAGACTGTTGAATGTGAATATGATTGCATATTACAAAATGATGAATGCACAGATTTCAGAAAATGTGGAAAAGACTTGTATAAACTTATGGTAAGTGAAATGAACAGAAGAAGGAAAACATTGTACACAGTAGCAGCAACACTGTGTGACGATCAAGTTTGAATGACTCAGTTCTCCTCAATACGCTTATTTAAGACAAGTACAAAGGACTTGCAGAGGAAAAAGGTATCTACATCCAGATAAAGAAGGATAAATCAATCTCATTCAGGAATTTCAGTGCAAAAGTTTTACATAAGACCTTGGCAAAGGGACTACTATATTTTTTTCACTTTTTGTTCATTTACATTTAGCAGATTTTCTTTTTATATTTTGAGTTCCAGTTCTGTCCCTCTTCTTCAACCTTTTTGCAACCATTGAAAAGGAAAACTATATGACATATATTATACTTGTGAAATAATGGCAAATTTATTTTCATATTGCCCACATGTAAAAAAAGAAAGAAAAATAAAGAAAATTGGAAAATTATAATGGGTGTGAAGTGGCAAATCAGAGTTATTTTAATTTGCTTTTCTTTAATCAATAGTGATTAAAAAAAGTTTCATGTTACTACAGATAACTTTCATTTCTTCTGCTAGAACCCTCCAATTTATATCTTTTGAGCATGTTTCAATTGGATAATGCTCTTATTTTATAGATTTGATTGAGTTCTGTTTGGTTGTGGTTGTTTTGTTGATTAGTCATGTCTCACAAAACATTCTGGTACCTTTGCCAAGAAAACCCCATAAACAGCATTAGCATGTCACAAAAAGTTAGACACAACATGAGCAACAAGGAATTGAGTTCTCTTTCTCCTCTCCTCCTCTATCCTCACTGAATCATGATCATAAAGGTTAAGATAAATATTGAAAATAGGAAGTTTAGACAGTCCTTCAAAATGTTGGGGTCAATTTTCTGCCTGGTGAAAAATCAGGTTAAGAAAGGGAATAGAAGAAAGGGGATAGTACACAGGGTTGCTTATGAACTCTCATCCTCTAGAGGCCTTTATGGAAAGTAGATATTCTAATTGATTTTTTTTAAATTTTTGTTGGTTCTCAGAATGGATACATTGCATTAATTACCTCCCATGACTGTGGCACCCTCCTGTATCTCTGTTTTATTTTTTTTAAGAATGGTTTGCTTCTTTCAAAATACAGCTCAGGAACTAGGTATCACATGAGACATTTTCTAAGCACATGGTCTTCTCTTTGACTGGGCTAGTCCATTGTCTTACCTATTAACCCTATCCCTCAAGAGTGCACTCCATTAATTGCTTTGCTTTTATTTCCTTTTTATATTCCACATCCTAGGGGCGGCCAGGTGGCACAGTGAGTAAGAGCGTAGGGAGACCTGGGATCGGTTCCAGCCTCAGATACTCAGCACCCACACAAAAAATAATTGACTGTATAACCTTGAGCAAGTTACTTAACCCCAACTGCTTTAAAAAAATTCCACATCCTGGCATTCCATTGGTATGGAATGGTGAGGAATCTCTCCTAGCTGTTGTAAACAAGTAACTACTTCAAAAGTTATAGTCTAAAGAGGGGTCAGGGAAAATGGGAGGGTAAAATATTCATTAGTGTGTAAGAGACAGGATTTGAAACTAGGGCTGTCTGACTTCAAGGCATAAAGTTACCTCAGATGTCACACTTTATCTGTCACAGGCCTAGATTAAAAGAAAGTTTTCATTTATTTGCTGTTATAAATATTGTCTGTACAAACAGTTATAATGAAAGCCCCTTAAAGGCAGAGAGATAATGCAGCTATCTCAGGTGTAAGGTTGGAGTTCAAAGTTTTTATCTTGGAGACTGACCAAACATGGAGATGAGAGGTGGAAGATAATGCATGTGTTTTGTTCATAATGTGTATCATTCTCTCTTTGATATATCCATATCTGTTAACCATGTACCTTAGCACATAATCCCCTTTCTTTATCTGGGACAGGTCAAGCCCCATCCCTAGATGGTGGGTTATTTGTTTAAGAATTTGCTAGAGTGGGTAGTGGGGCCAAGACTGCAGAGCAAAAGCAGGGATGTGCTTGAGCTCCCTCTCCAACCATGTCCAATACCTGAAAAATAAATATGACTCTAAACAAATTTTAGTACTACAAAACTCACAAAGTGATAGAGAGACACAAATCTCCCTCTGAAGGCAGCCTGACAGGCCAACAGGAAGGGTTTGTTGCACCAAGCTGGGAGTGGAGCACAGTCCCATGTGAGCCACACTAACCCACACCAGCAGCACCGATGGGCCAGAATAGACCTTCTGGGAACAGAGACTGTGAAGGATTTAAGTTGAACTGGACTCTGTGAGCTTCAGCATGGAACAGGAAGTGTGAGGAGAGCTGGACAAGGACCTGGGAGTTGTCTGCCTTTGAACCCAGGTGACAGTCTGGTGAATCCAGGTAGGACCATAGAAAGGGATCCAAGGACTCTGAGAGACAACCCTGAATCGAGCTGAAAGAAGACTTTACGTGGATACTGTGTACTGACTGAGAAAGTGTAATTTACTAATGACCTAGGGGTGGAGGGACTGTATATTTTCTGATAATTGAATAGTGAATGATGACTGAATAAGAGACTGATTAAGTTAACTTAGTATGCCCCATAAATGGAGAACTTTGGCTATTGTACTTTGTGTCCCTTAACCTCCTTAAGAATGATTGAATGTTTGAATTGATTGAATGATTGATTGACTAAATGAACGTACCCTGTTCAAAACTTTGTGCCCACTGTGGTGAAAACTATCTGGTCATTTTAGTGATAAGCTGTTGTGAATGCTGTATTTTGATTTTCTGTGATAAGTTGTAATATTGTGAATGCCGTACCTTGATTTTCTGTGAATGTTTTGTTCTGATTTGTTACTGATTAAATAGAGTGTTCACTATACTATGTAATCAGAAACTTAAAAGCTGTTCACAGTAGCATTCTTCTGGAAAGCTGCTTGTACTTGACTTTACATGAAAATAAAAGTAAATTTAATATTAAAAAAAATAATTTGCTTGTGTTGCCCAGTTCTGGACAGAGAGATAAAGAAACACAGTTCTTTTTAGAAAACAAATGATGAGCAGGAAGACTTCAGAGAAACCTGGAAAGACTTGACCTGATGATGAGTGAAGTGAGCAGAACCAGGAGAACATTATATACAGTAACAGCAACATTGTGCAATGACCAAATTCGATAGGCTTAAATCTCTCAGCAATGCAAGGATCTAAGACAGACCTGTACAACTTGGCAGTAGGTAGAAGCCAAAATTAAAATAAGCTAAACATCTTTGGGCTGCAGATAGGTTTTTAGTGGCTCACTTTCCAAGTAAAAGTATAATTAATGATTAAACTATTTTGCAAATAAATTATATTTAAAAAAATAAATTTCAATTAATATCAATTTTAGAAAAGTCAGTGAGGAAGCAGAGTTATGACTCTTTCTAGGTGATATAATACTATACTTAGAGAATCCTGGATTATCAACTAAAAAATACTAGTTGAAATAATTAACAAGTGGCTGTTACCTAAACATGACACTTTATCTCTTGGTTTGGGTGTTTTTCTCTAGAGATGGATTTAACTTTCTTCATTTTTTTACTTCTGGTTCCTAGAATCTAAACCACTTCCTGACAAAGAAGATTTATTTGTTGTCTGAGTTGACTTAATAGTGTGAAGAACTAGCTTCCAATATTAGCTAACAGGATAATGCAAATAATAGTGCCTATCATATTATTTCACTTTGCAAGTTGATTGTACACATACACAAAAACACACACACATGCCCATAGCACTTTTTGAATAAATAATCTCCTTTGTCCCCTCAAATATATTCAGCTACAAAATCTTGCCCAGTCTTTTCCTTCTTTTTCCTTTATACTTATTTACCTTTATTGTTTATTTTCTGTCTTTTTGTATGTATTTTAGTCAAACCAAGGACCATTAAATAAGCATTTATTGAGTGCTAGATACTGTGACTGAAGATATAAAGATAGGCCTATAAAAGTGCCTGTGTGTGTGTGTGTGTGTGTGTGTGTGTGAGAGAGAGAGAGAGAGAGAGAGAGAGAGAGAGAGAGAGAGAGAGAGATGATAGGTAGATAGATGGATAGATAGATATGAAGATAGATGGATAGATAGATTATTCTCCATATATCTATCTATATAGGTACAGATCATCTGGGAAGGCAGAAACTAACAGAGGTTTTGGAGGTGGAGGGTCATGAAGAAGGTAGATTTGGAAAGGTCTCTTTCAGCAGGTAGGATTTTGTCTGAATAATGAACATTGGAGGTAGAACTGAGTACAGATAGTGTTCCAGACTCAGGTGACTAGAGGGGATGTTTTACATTAAGAGCAGAAAGAAGACCACTGAGGGACCTTGAACATGTATTATAGAGACAATGAAGATTAGAAAATATAAGGGAAGTGGAAAGGTAGGAAGGGGCCAGGTTGTGAAATGCTTTAATATACAAATAGAGGATTTTCTATTTGAACCTGGATGCAGTAGTGAGCCACTTGAGTTTGTTGAATATAGGAATAACATGGTTACACTAGTGTTTTACATTGTTTTGTTTCTATTTTTTATGAACACGTTTTAAAAGAATATCTTTAATTCATAGAATAAAAGCAGCATTTCCAAAATAAAATACAAATACAATTAATACAATTGCAATAAAAATGAATGCATATCAGACTGTAAATCTACTATGTACAATTGCTGTACATATTTGTACAAAAAATTAGCCAGTAAATTTCCCTTTACCTTCCACCCACTTCACCCTAATGATGACTCCCTATAGAAACAAATAAGTAGATACATGAAAAACTATTCTATACACACTTCTAAATACCAACTTTTTCTCTAGATGCACATGGCATCTTTCTTCATGTTTTAAATATTTCTTCATATGTAAATTGGGTATTTATAATAGTCAAAAAATATTCACTCCAAGTCTTTCTTAAAACCATGGTTTAAGGATTATTGGGTGTTACTATATACAATGTTCTCTTGTTTTTGTTCATTTTGCTTTTCGTTGTTTCATCCAAGTCTTTGAATATTTTCTTTTCTGAGATCATTGAGTTCTTCACTTCTTTTATCAGAATAATGCTCCATCACAATAACACACCAAACTTATTCAGCCATTCCACAATTCATGGGCACCCCTGCAATTTCCAGGTCTTTGCCAGCACAAGGAGAACTGCTCTAAACATTTCAGAACATAATAGTTGTTGTTCTTTTTTCTTTTCCTCCAATTATCTTCTCAACTACATCAAGTACTGGTATTGCTGGGTAAAAGGTAACAGTGAATTTAATGACTCTTTGGGCATAATTCCATATTGTTATCAAACATGGATGGATGAGTACACAATTTCACAAACAATGAATTAGTGTCTCAATTATTCCACGTCCCCTTCAACATTTGTCACTTTTCCCCTCTTTCATTTTACTAATTTCATAAGTATAAATGATATCTCAAGGCTCTGTTAAAATGCATTTCTCTAAACAATAAAGATTTAGAGGATTTTTTATCTATCAATTATTTTGATTTTTTCTTTGGAAAATTGCCTGTTCTCATTCCTTGACCACTTATCAGTTGAAAATGACTTACATTTTTAATGATTTGTCAAAGTCTTTCTCCAATAACCTGTGTATAAAAAAAATTTCCCCTAACTTTCAGCTTTTTTTTCTGATTGTGGCTATGATTGTTTTATGTGTACAGAAAAGTTTTAATTTAATGTAGTAAACATTATATTAAAATTTGTTCACCTACCCATGTCAGAAAAATAATATTTTTAAATTTCTTCTAATTTTCATGTAAAACCTCTCTTTATAGATAGGTGTGTGTAAACTTATATTGGCAAATGATGCAAGATATTAGTCAATGCCCAGGTTCTGCTATACTGATTCCCAGTTTACCAAAAATTTTCCTCAAATAATGAACTCTCATCCAAAAACTTTAAGTCTTTACACTTTTTAAATACAAGGTTGTTATATTTTTTTGCTGCTGTAATTTCTATACTTTCTCTATTCCACCAATCTACCATTCTATTTCTAATCCAGTATCAGATAGATTTGATAATGAATGCTTTACCACATACTTTAAGATCTGGTATGCTAAATATATATATATACATATATTATTCATTATTTCCTTGAAATTCTTGACTTAGTTGTTATTATTTTTCTAATTAAAAATGTTTTGGTAATTAAATTGAAATATTATTGGATAAAAAATTTAGTTTGGCTAAAATTGTCATTTTATCATTTACCCTGCCATCTCGTGGTAAATAATTGTTTCTGAAATTTGTAAATCTGATTTTTAATAAAAGATTTTTTATATAAATTCATATTTATGTAGTACTAAATTTGTTTTAGGAGCTGTTTCACCAGGTATTTTATACTTTCTAAAGATTTTAGTAAATAGTTTTATATCTCTTCTTGTAGATTTTTATTTATGATATATGGATCAGCTCCAGCTCATCCAATAGATATCTGGCCACTGGACTCAGATGACTCTCCAAGAGTAAGTGAGACTGGTGACTTTTTGCAAAGCCCTTCCACACTCAAATCAAAGTCAACTAGAAACCATGTCATAATCTCCCTGATGTCATTGTCCTTTTTAAGGACAAAGGGCAAACCACAACCTGTAAGTAGTTCAAGTTGCAGAATGGTGATGCAACTGGTCAGTTCCAGTTTTACAACTCAGCTGGACCTCTCCTCTCCTTTCATGCCTTCCCCTCGCCTCCTCTTCTCTCTTTTCTTCCACTGCCCTTACCTGAGAGTGTTCTACCCAAAGGAGAGATAATTTTGATTTCTGACAACTTCGTAGTAAACTTGGGGTTTACTGGCTAGATTCCTGCCTCCAAGAGCAAACCTGGAACCCAATTCACCCTACATCAGCATTTGACAAAACTGCCGGGAAAACTGGAAAATAGTATGACAGACACTATGAACAAACCAACATCTTAAACTATGTAACACAATAAAGTCAAAGTGGATAAATAATTTAGGTTAAAAGACAAATACTACAAGCAAATTATGAGAGCACTGCAGAGCTTACTTATCAGATCTAAGGAGAACAGAAAAACCTACAGCCATACAAAAGAAGGAGAACATAATGACATGTGAAATTAATTATTTTAATAACACAATTATATAGGTTCACACAAGGAAAATCAATTCAACCAAGATTAGAAGGGAACCAAAAAGCTGCAATATCATTTTTACAAAGTGTCTCTGACAAAAGCCTGATTTCTCAAATAGATTGAGAAGTGAGTTAAATTTATAAGAACACAAGTGATTTTCCAATCAACAAATGGTCAAAGGATAGAAATAAGCAGTTTTCAGAGGAAGAAATTAAAGCCATATATAGTTACATGAAAAATTGTTCTAAATCACTATTGATTAGAGAAATGTGAAACAAACAGCTCTGAGCTACCACATCACACCTATCACACTTGCTAACATGACAAAACAGAAAAATGATGAACACTTTAGAGGTTGAGGGAAATTCATACTGCATGGTGGAATGGTGAACCGATCCAACCATTCTGCAGAGCAATTTGGAACTATGCTTATTATAAATTATAAAGGATTATAAAAATGTGTATACCTTTTGACTCAGTAATACCTCTACCTGCTCTCTATATCCAAGATATCATAAAAAATAAAGAAATGACCCACATGAGCAAATATATATATGTGTCTATATGTGTGTGTGTGTGTGTGTGTGTGTGTGTGTGTGTGTGTGTATCAGCTCTTTCTGTAGTGGCCAAGAAATAGAAATTGGGTGGATGTCCATCAATTGGGGAATGGCTGAACAAACTGAGTTATATGAATATAATAGAAAGCCATTGTTCCATAAGGAATAATGAGCATGGGGCGGCTAGGTGGTGCAGAGAATAGAGTACCAGCCCCAGAATCAGGAGAACCTGAGTTTAAATATGGCCTCAGACACTTAACACAAAAACTAGCTGTGTGACCTTGGGCAAGTCACTTAACCCCAATTGCCCTCCAGAAAGAAAGAATGAGCAGGTCGATTGCAGGAAAAAAAAAACTTGGAAAGGCTTACATGAACTGATACTGAGTGAAATAAGCAGAACCAGGAAAATATTGTATACAGTGACAGCAACCTTATGCTATGACTGACTTTGATAGACTTACCTCTTCTCCACAATGCAATGATCTAAGTCAATCCCAAAAGATTAATAATGCAAAATGCTATTCACATCCAGAGAATGAATTTTGGAGTCTTAATGCAGAACAAAGCATAACATTTTCTATTTTTTCCTTTTTCATAATTATTCCCCTTTGTTCTGATTCTTCTTTCACTACATAACTAATGTGGAAATATATTTCATATGATTTTACATGTATGACCTATATTACTTTGTATCCCATCTTTCAGAGAGGGGGGAGGGGAAGGTGAGAAAATTGAGAACTCAAAATCTTAAAGAAGCGAATGTTGAAATCAAAAAATAAATTAAAGTGTTTTTAAAACGGTTACCTATGAAAAGAGAAAAATCATTTTATCTTCTGAGTGGAGGATGCTTTGGTGTGGACAGATACCCATTTGTAGGTTATTTGGACAGTGCAGATGTTGGGTGTTGAGGGCTTGCACCAGAATGGCCTTGGCTCTTTAGCTGTTAAAACACTCACTGTACAAATTGATTTATTTAGTGCTATTATTTTCTTTCAGAGTAGACAGATGGCTTAGGAGAATGGGTAGCAAACATGAAATCAGAAAGGTCTGAATTCCAAATTGGCCTTAGGCACTTATTGGCTATGTTACCCTGGCTAAATCATTTAATCATGTTTGCTTCAATTTCCTCATCTGTAAAATGATACAGAGAAGGAAATGGCAAATAACTCCAGTTTATTGACAAGAAAACCCCTTAATGCTATCAAAAAGAGACATGCATGAACAAAAATATCAAGAAATCATTTTCATCATCTTGGTATTATATGATCATAAGTGGGGAGTATCTCTTTGGTAATTAAAAAATTCAATTCTACCAAGAGATAGTTGAGTTCATAGAAGTATTAAATATGATTTAATAAGTTACAGCAAGATGGTTTATGCTTTTTATAGTGATTTTTCAATGCAATTTCTCTCATTCCAAGTTCTTATTAATACTTTATAGAAATATTGAAATTTGTGTTGGCTTATTTTAAATCCTGACATTACACTGAAATGTTAACAGGAAGCTGGGTGACTCAGTGGATGGAGTACTCAAGCTGGCATCAGGAAAACCTGAATTCAAATCTGGCCTTAGGTACTTGCTCATTGTTTGACAGTTCAAAGCGCTTTGCGTTTGTCTCATTTTCCTCAAGTGCACAATGGGTATTATAACTCTATCTAACAACTGGGGTTTGATAAGGTTCAAATGAGTTCAATTTGTAAAGTGCTTAGCTCAAAGTCACACAGAAGGCACTGGGCAAATCCTAGATTTTATTTAAGTATTTATTAGATCATTTAAACCTTCATTTATTTATTATTACCTTATTAAGCTCATTGGCTCATGATCTGATGTCTCCTCAGTAAATACTATTTCATCTAGGCAAGGATAATTTGGAATTTTCTGCTAAAGTTTCTATATTTTCATAATTGTTCCTCTTTTACTGGTCTTGCTAGTCCTCCTAGAGCTTTGTCACAAACTAGCGAAGAGAGAGGACATACTCATTTATGCCTATTTTGGAAGAAAAGCTTGAAGCGTTTTGCTATTTTGGAGGATGTCACCTTTTATTTGTAGAAATATACTTCCTTCATATCAAAGGAGTGTCTTTTAAGGTTTATACTTTTAAATATTCATAAATACTAAATTTTCTCCAATTCCTGTTCTATAGTTATTCATAAAAGTAAATGGTTTTATTGTCTTTTTAAAATACTCAATTATGTTCATTTCTTTAATTATATTGATTTATTCTTGAATCCCTGATTTAATCGAATTTGTTCATGTAGAAAAAAATGTATTTTAATAGTCTCTTTGGAAAGCTATTTTTAAAAATGCTAACACTGATCTTTCGGAATGATTTGCACTTTTCTTTCTCCATATTTCCTTCATGTTTAGATATCAATCTCTTCCCCATTTCTCCTCTGATGCCTCTTTGTGTTATAGAGGTGAACTTAGGCATTTGAAGGCTTTGTGAGCCAACTCTGTAATAACCTATTTAGAGACAGAGGACTTGAACACAAGCTTAGTAATGAATGGATTGTGTGTCTTATGTGTAAGCCTCATTTAGAAGTAGGGGAATCACTGCTAGAATGTCCAAACAGAAGATGAATTATTTGGACCAGAGAAGCTCTTAAAGACCAGGTACGGTACCTACATGTAGAAAAATTGCAAACTTATCTGTAGAGGAAACAATCTCAACAAGGAAATTCTGGATCTGGATGAAGTATAGGGTAAAATAGGGAGAAGATTCAAACCTGGGATTGCATCAGTATAGGAATCTTCTAGAAGAGGAAACTCCCCCTACTAATGCAGATGGGTATTTTATGTATAACTTCAAGCCTTAGAAATTTGCTTAGAGGGTGGAAAAGTTTGCAAGATTTCACAGGGAATATATTACTACAAGTCTTCAATCACTTCAATGTGTATTGACCATCCACTATGCAACATTACTTCTCCACTCTATGAGAAAATGTCTGTTCTTAATTTTGATTTATGATATAATTTTTTCACCACTTCAAATGAAAATAAAATACTGAGGAATCATTTCTGCCTTTGAAAGCTTGCTTTAAAAATTGGATTTTCCTTTATTAAAATAAGAGTAACATTTATTCTATGCATTTAAATTTTTCTTGTATTATATTCTCTTACCCTACCATACCATAGACCCTGGAAAGACCATGCTTTCTTTTTTCTATTTTTAGTCAATTTACTATGTACTCAAAGATATAAACAGCATAGTTTTCTCTTATTTTGGCAGGTGCCTTGTTCTGCGTATTTGCCAGGACAGTGCCGCATACATTCACCACGGCTTAACAGACATTCATAAGTATCCTTCGGAATCCCTATGGAAAGAAATAAAACAAAGATGTCAGAATCTTTATAATCACATAGAAGTTATGCTGTATTCTGAATAAGAGTTCAAAAAGTTTAACCTAAACATGAATAAATTAGTAGAATGAAATGGGACAAACCCAGGATTTTGAAATTCAAAAACTGGTTTCCAGTCCTACATGACAGCTTGTTATACAAAAACTTCTCAAACTTATAAACATCTCACTTCCATGAGATTTTGATTAACTATTTACAAAATGGAAATTATTATACTTACCCTAAACTACATCACAAAATTGTTGTGAGGATCAAATTTGGGTAGGGATTGGACTTGTTGTTTCATTTATATTACTATTAATCTTATTGTACCTCTTTCCTACTCAGTAAAATACTGTGACTCTTTTGTCTTCTAAGATCAAATAGAAACTTTTTTTTGATACATAAATCTCCTAACAACCAGACACAAAGGTATTTTTTCCAGTTGAATCACAGAGTTCATTCCTTCATTCCCTCTATAACTTGGTCAAATTAGCTTTCTCTTTGTTTCTAACAACAAGGGTTTCCATAAGTCATCTCTGGTCATTTTTAGAGACCATACCCATTTGTTCCATGAAATTTTTCCTCATTCTGTCCTCCTAGAAGCAAGGATTTACTTCAAGACTTGACTCATGTGCTGTCTTCTAAATGTACCCAATCCTAATCCTGCAAGTCAGATTTTTACTCCCCAACCCATATTATAATAGAGTTATTTTTAAAATTTAATTTGTTTATATTTGTCAATGTCACCATCCACATAAGGGTATAAGCTTCTTAAGGAAAGAGATTGTTTCATAGTTGTTTTTGTCTTCCCGGTCCCTGGCATAAAGGATGACCTAAATAAATGCTTTATACTGAAACAATGTGAAAGGTACTATGCTTGGCACTAGCGACAAATGATTGAAAAACACCATTCCTTTTAGTCAATGCAATGTAATATTTTATGATATATAGAAAAGTGATGTACTTTCAAATATCACTATTTTGTGATTAAAATTAGTAAAATGCTAAGGAATTCATAGTAAGAGGAAAATATCTTCCAAATTGTTTGGGAAAGATCACGAAAAGAAAACCTCTTGGAGAAGGTGATATTTCAGTTGGGTTTTGATGGATGAGTAGTATTTTCATAGGCAGACATTAGATAACATTTTAGGTTTAGAGCTCAAAGTGAGCAAAAGCTTATGCCCAACAAAGAATGCGGTGTGCTCAGAAGTTCAGTTTGGTAATGGGAGGGTTACATGAGAAAGTGAGCTAAAGTATGATAAACTAGATTAAAAAAAACAATGATCTTCAGTCAATAAACTCTTAAAGAACTAATAGGATATAATCAACAGAAAAAAGGCACTAAAATTAAGAGTTTTGAAAAGACTTCTTATAGCTTTTTCATGAAGCAATCCAGAGAAGATATGAGTTAAAAGTGAGGTGGAAATTATTCTAGGCATAGAAAAGGGACAATGAAAATATCCAGAACACCATGACATGGCATGTTTTATTCCAGGAACAATAAAAATGTCATTGTTAGTGGACTGAAAAATATATGTGGAGAAACAGGGTATGAAAAATTTTAAAGGTGTGTTTTAAGAAGATTGCTTTGGTATGTGAACAGAGCATTTATTGGAGTAGAGAGAGAGACTTATGGCAACTGGCATACCAAACAGCAAGATTAATACAATATTCCAAGTATGAGGAGATCCAGACAGGTACTAGTGAGGTAGGAGTGACAGAGGAGAGAAAGAGGTATTCAAGAGAGGTTCCAAAGATGATATCAACAGAGATATTGAGGAGTTAAGGATTGCATCAGTTGTGAGCCTGGTAAACTAGGATCATGACTGTGCCTGGAACAAGTACTGGTATTACAAGGATACCAAGATGGTAAGTAATAAGGAAAATTGGAAGAGAGAGGTTTTAGAGGGCTAGATGATAGGTTCAGATTGGGATATTTTAGAATACGTTATATTTTGGACATTCAGTTCAAGATTCCATTAACAGGGAGTTAGGGAAGTGAAACTGGAAATCAATGGAGAGTTTAGAAATGGAGAGGGAAATTTGAGATTTTTTCAACCCAGGGAAGATATCATGGGAGTTGATGAGATAAGGAAATTAAATAGAAATAAGCATTACTAGCACAGGTGGGCCAGTTGCATACTATCCCGATATTTTCCTTTTTGCTTCTAAAGTTGGTTCCAGTAAATCAAGGAAGGCACTCAGCTCCAACACTTCAAAATTTCGAAGCAAATAGCCACGGCCAAACATCTTCCCAGAAATTCTGGATTCCAGAGATAATGAAGATGGATGAAATCGTGCCCATAGTGGCAATTAGTGTGTTCGAAGCTGGCCATAACTCATTGAAAACCCCACATGTACCACAAAACCTGAGATGAAGCTGTTAATATGTCTGTCAAATAATCGTAATTCACATTTTTCTTCCTCACTTATTTTAATTGTTCAGAAAGATTTTTTATTTACCTTTTGGAGTACCAGATGCATACTTCATACCAGCGTAGGAGATCATCACAAAAAGCACCAATACGACAAGATGAAGAGTCCTCATGTGAGGGGGTGGCTGGAATAAGGAAATAATGGAAGACATGAAGGAAGGACAGAACAGCAAAAGAGAGGTCTGACTAGGACAAATAAGGCTCAACTGAGCCTTGTCACACTCAACTTACCTAAATTAAGTTAATATTAGCTTCTCAGGACCTGAAGCCAAATGAGGGTACCTTCTCAAGAGCCTAGACTACCCCTATATTTATAGGGCTGCTCAACAGGGCATTAAGATTTATATGCAAGTGTTGCAATCCACAGTGAAATTTTAAATAAACCCATGTTATTTACCTTGAGGAAGGTCCAAGTCATATGGATTCCTTTCTCTCTATAAATAAATTGGAAAGGGGACTTCCAATATGAATGTCTTGGCTACAGTTATTTCTATTACAAGTAGTTCCTTCTTGTACAGATGGCTCTTTAGTAGCATGACATCTTTTGGACGTTAAGAACAATCTCTGAAGAGGTTTCCCAGAGAACCCATGGAGAATCTCACCAATCCAGAAAACTGGTTGTCAAATATTTTGAAAATCTAATTAAGAGGGAAATTGTAGTTTAATTCTTAGCAAGTTTAGTGACCCATGTATTGAAAAGCCATTCCCCTAACATGGGATTAATATAAACTTTGTTTTTCAATATCTAGCTTCTGCTTTTACAAGGCTATCCATTCCATCAATAGCATTCTGTGGCAGTTTAGGAGTCAGGAGTAGTATCTTGTACTACAGAGGAAGGGTAAGAACAATAGTCAGAAAAGGACAAGACTGTAGAAGAATAGATGAAAGGTTATAGATAATATGTAGATAGGCATGCAAATGCCTAGATTTCTTACTAGAATTATAAAATACTCCCTTTTAAACAACTGCAAAGCATAGCAACGAAGAAATACTTTTAAAATTGTTGAAGAAATTTATTTGATGAAACATATCAGCATTAAGGCAATCAGTAAGAGAAAGTTGTAGGTTTCTCTTCTCAAAGAACAAGGAAAGCATTTCTAGCAGTAGATGAGACTATTAGCTTTTCATGACTTCCTATAGTTTGTCATGCCTAATTTCTTCTTGAGAAAAAGTTTGTTTTCTCTTATTTTCAAGACATATAAGAAGTTAATGACCTCTGGGTACAGCTACATTTGATGTTTTTCTCACTTGGAATGCTGTATTGATATGGCATTCCTGGATCTCTTTCATTTTATCCTAGATGAACCAAATTGCTATTCTCTTTATTATGAAGTCCTAGTTCCCTTCTATCAGCCACATATGCACCTATTCAATACCCTATTGTAACAGCAAGCTTCCTAGCATTCCTGGGATTGCCTGCTAGCACTGGTATTTTGATCTACTTTTCTAGGAAAGACTGCTCAAAAAGCATTAACAATAATATTTTAAATTACATTCACTAGTGTGGGGGAAAGGTCAGCACCCTGTATGTCTGAGAAAAGACAAGCAGGGTTATTAGCATTAAGACAACAGATGGGATTCTGAGTACCCGAATAAAAGCAATATTACTATACACTTTACATACACCATGGAATTGAGACAGTATTTACATCTGAGCAATAGGGTGTCTGGATATAAGGCTACTCAGAGCCTCAACCAGGAAAAAAACGGTCCTTCTCATAAGTGAACCCCCAATGCAAAATACCAACTCAGAGTATATATACTTCTCAGAGGCAGAAGGCATCACAACCCTCATGACCCATTGCTTAATCAATTTAGTATCAAAAGGTATAGAAGCTTTCCTATAATAAGCCTCCCCCTAAGCAAACTCCTCCTTAAGTAAGCCCCTCCCCCAATGGGCTCCACTTGAGGCCTATTAATGGATAGGGGAGATCTTATTATTTCTTTAACATTACCCCAAGGAACTGTATTACATAGTCAATTTTACCTACAAAAAACTGTCTCTAGACCAAACATCATTCCTAAAATCACCATGAATTTAGAAATTCCTTTCTCTCTGCTTCCTCTCTGGCCAACCTTTTTTGTTTCATTTGTTTACCAGACTGCAAAGTAAAGGAATGCCAAAAGATGCAGAGCATTAATTGCATTCATGCCTTCCAATCTCTGCCCCAAACTTGGTGTGCAACATTTGGCATATCCCTTCTCCTCTCTGGTCTATATATTTCCTCTGCTGTCAAGGGAAAATATGGGACTAAAATATGCGATTCATCTAGGGCTATGCTATTCATGTTTTAATCTCCAGCATGTCAAGATAAAAACTATTTTAGGCATTTTCTCTACCACTTTCTTTAATCCCTAAAGTCAACAAAATCACAAATCAACCCATGATATTCAGCCTTTACTGATTTCTGCAGTATAAATGAAAAGTTGATAATTGGTTCTCAAGAACCCCTATGAACTGCCCATAGCACAGTCCTATATGGTATGTATTTTGGTTGCTCAAATGCTATGGCAATAGAGAAATATAGAGAAATAGAGAAAGGTCTGATAATTTTTCCTGTGTTGGTATGATCCTGGCAATAGACAGACTTTGTTTTCTGAAGACTATTCAGGCTATGTACAGTGAGAATCATCACTAATGGGATGGTTTATAATGAATTCTTTGACACTAGCAACCCATGAAAATATTAATATATAAAATATTCTTGCATTTTCTA
Organism: Petaurus breviceps papuanus; assembly: GCF_028583685.1. Taxonomy (NCBI): domain Eukaryota; kingdom Metazoa; phylum Chordata; class Mammalia; order Diprotodontia; family Petauridae; genus Petaurus; species Petaurus breviceps. The sequence goes on along the minus strand of NW_027187139.1, from coordinate 809,555 downwards.
GAGTGCCCTTCCTCTTCTCCACAGATGGTAGCATCAATGGAACAAAACAATAGTTTACCCATGCTAATAATCACAAAGTTTTGACACCCATAATATAATTAGTGAAATTCATTTTATGATGAGTACAAAATCTAGAAGGACCCTTATTTAATAGGATATTCAATGACTTTATTTTTTTTAGTATTCCAGATAGGAATTTGTATTACCTTATATGAGATGAAGGGAAAAGAGAATTCCTGGGGCACTGATAGAATGGAATGTAGGGTAAGGAAATAGTGGTCAGAATAAGGCCAGCTTTTGAGGATGTCAGGGTAAAAAGAAAGGAGAAGGATAAAGGGAGGGGAGGATAGAAAATGGCATATGCACAGTTGAATGGGAACAGGATGACCTCATGTAAAAAAAGAAAGCAAAAAGCAGAATGGACTAAAAACCAAAATCTTGCAGCATGTTGTTATCAGGAAAGACAGTAGAAGTTTGGTCGCGTGCCCTCTATCTATGTATACCTGTAAATGTATATGCACACATTCACATATGTATTCATATGCCCGCATACCCTCATGTAAAGGCATATATATGTATATATATATGTATATATATATATATATATATATATATATATATATTTCTTATCCCTTCAACTACTGAGAAAAGTTTCATAAGTTACAATTATTGTTTTTCCATGTAGGAATGTTAATAGTTCAACTTTGGCCAGGTGGCTCAGCGAGCAAGAGCACCGGCCCCAGTGCCGGGACGACCCGGATCAAATCCGGGCCCAGACACTCAGCACCACACCCAGAAACAACAACTGGCCATGCAACCCTGAGCAAGCCACTCAACCCCGATTGCTTTAAAAAAAAATAGTTCAACTTTGATAAGTTCCTTATGATTTCTTTTCCCTGTTTACCTTCTCATGCTTCTCTTGCTTCTTGTATCTGAATGTCAAATTTCCTATTCAACTCTGGTTTTTTCAGCAAGAATGCTTGAAAGTCCTCTATTCCACTGAATGACCATATTTTCCCCTGAAACATGATACTCAGTTTTGCTGGGTAGATGACTCTTGGTTTTAATCCCAGCTCCCTTGACCTCCGGAATATCACATTCCAGGCCCTTCAATCCCTCAATGTAGAAGCTGCCAGATCCTGGGTTATCCTGATTGTGTTTCCACAATATTCAAATTGTTTCTTCCTGGCTGCTTGTAATATTCTCTCCTTAATCTGGGAATTCGGGAACCTGGCTATAATATTCCTAGGAGTTTTCTTTTTGGGACCTTTTCCAGGAGGTGATCGGTGGATTCTTTCAACCTCTATTCTTCTCTCTCGTTCTAAAACATCAGGGCAGTTTTCTTTGAGAACTTCCTGGAGGATGCTTTCCAGGCTCTTACTTTGGTCATGGCTCTCAGGCAGTCCAATAATTTTTAAATTATCTCTCCTGGATCTATTTTCCAGGTCAGTGGTTTTTCCATGAGATATTTCACATTGCCTTCTATTCTTTCATTTGTTTGGATCTGCTTAACAGCATCTTGATTTCTCATAAAGTCATTAGCTTCCATTTGCTCCAATCTAATTCTGAAGCAATGATTCTCCTCAGTGAGCTTTTGAGATTCTTTTTCCATCTGGCAAATTCGACTTTTTAAGGCATTCTTCTCCTCATTGCCTTTTTTGAGCCTCCTTTGCCATTTGAGTCAGTCTGTTTTTTAAGGTATTATTTTCTTCAGTCAGGCTGTTGACTCTCATTTCATAATTTTCTTGCATTATTCTCATTTCTCTTCCCAATTTTTCCTCCACTTCTCTTATCTGCTTCTTAAGGTCCTCTATGGCCTGTAACCAGCTTGTATTTTCCTT
>NW_027187139.1:758492-807314 GCF_028583685.1 Petaurus breviceps papuanus | reverse complement strand
TTACCTTCTCATGCTTCTCTTGCTTCTTGTATCTGAATGTCAAATTTCCTATTCAACTCTGGTTTTTTCAGCAAGAATGCTTGAAAGTCCTCTATTCCACTGAATGACCATATTTTCCCCTGAAACATGATACTCAGTTTTGCTGGGTAGATGACTCTTGGTTTTAATCCCAGCTCCCTTGACCTCCGGAATATCACATTCCAGGCCCTTCAATCCCTCAATGTAGAAGCTGCCAGATCCTGGGTTATCCTGATTGTGTTTCCACAATATTCAAATTGTTTCTTCCTGGCTGCTTGTAATATTCTCTCCTTAATCTGGGAATTCGGGAACCTGGCTATAATATTCCTAGGAGTTTTCTTTTTGGGACCTTTTCCAGGAGGTGATCGGTGGATTCTTTCAACCTCTATTCTTCTCTCTCGTTCTAAAACATCAGGGCAGTTTTCTTTGAGAACTTCCTGGAGGATGCTTTCCAGGCTCTTACTTTGGTCATGGCTCTCAGGCAGTCCAATAATTTTTAAATTATCTCTCCTGGATCTATTTTCCAGGTCAGTGGTTTTTCCATGAGATATTTCACATTGCCTTCTATTCTTTCATTTGTTTGGATCTGCTTAACAGCATCTTGATTTCTCATAAAGTCATTAGCTTCCATTTGCTCCAATCTAATTCTGAAGCAATGATTCTCCTCAGTGAGCTTTTGAGATTCTTTTTCCATCTGGCAAATTCGACTTTTTAAGGCATTCTTCTCCTCATTGCCTTTTTTGAGCCTCCTTTGCCATTTGAGTCAGTCTGTTTTTTAAGGTATTATTTTCTTCAGTCAGGCTGTTGACTCTCATTTCATAATTTTCTTGCATTATTCTCATTTCTCTTCCCAATTTTTCCTCCACTTCTCTTATCTGCTTCTTAAGGTCCTCTATGGCCTGTAACCAGCTTGTATTTTCCTTTGAAACTTTTGGTGCAGGGGTTCTGACTTCACTGATTTCCTGCTGTTCCATGCCTTGCTCCTTCTTATCCCCAAAATAGGAGTGTAATGTTGGAAACTTCTGTCTGCTTTGTTTCCTTTGCCTGCTCATTTTGCCGCTCAATGATTTGACTTTTGGGCTTTTTGCCACAGTAGGACTCTGCCACCAGACAGGGGAGTTTTCGTCCCAAACGCTGGGGTTTTCTCAGCTGCCAGAGGTATTAGATGGGTGCCCTCTCTGAGGTCTCCACACGCTATGGCAAGCTGCACACACACCCCAGGACCTCCACCCTAGACTGCAATCCAGATCCAAGCAGGTTAAAGCAAGAGCGATTACCCCTCAGACTTGTGCTTGGTCCCCCTACAATCTGCAGGCCAGGAGCTGAAGCCGCCACATGGCACTGGCAGGCTGTGCTGGCGGCTCAGCGGTTTCTCGCCCCGGGGGTAAAAGCCACACACTCCCACCTCCTGGGTCCCAAAGTCCAGACTGCACTGGCCTCTCACCTTGTCCTTCGCATCTATGTATTGATAAATCTGGAAATGGCCACAGCTGCTGCTGATCTGGAGTCCCTCTGGCTGGGGCTGGTCAGGCCCGCCCTGGGGCTAAAGCCTCGGGTGGTGCTGGGCTCGGCTCCCAGAGCATTGTGCTGGCCGATTCCTGCCAGCCTGCCGGGCTGTTCTCAGCGGGAGGTTAGCTTCTCTGTGTCATTTTGTGGGTTCTGCAGCTCCAAAGTTTGTTTAGAGTCCCCTTTTTACATGGATTGGGGAGGGTGGTCCATAAATTCTCTTGCCAAAAAAAATGTGGAGCTTTTTTTTGGCTAAAGTTATATTTTTTAATTTTATGTTTATTTTTTGAATTACAAATTTTCTCCCCATCTTTCCCCTACCAACCACTCCAAACAGTGATCCCTCTGTATACCCCTTCCCCCAATCTGCTGTCTCTTATATGCTCCCCATCCCCCCTCTGACTTTATGATTGAGCAAGATGGATTTCCATCCCCCATTGTCTGTATATCTTATTTCCCAGTTGCAAGAAAAAATATTAATAATATATTTTTAAACATTTGATTTTAAAACATTGAATTCCAGATTCTTGCCCTTCCTCCCTCATTGCCCACCCTTACTGGGAAATCAGTTAAGTTAAAGATTCTAATGTGAAAAGAAAGAAAAACTCATTAAATAGAGGAAAAGGAGGGAGGGAGAGGAGCACTGTATGAAATTTATTCTCATTGGTTTGGGGTCAAAGGAAGAATAATATACTCTGATACTTATAAAAATCTATTTTGTCCTATAAGTAGTAGGAGGGTAAGGGCAGGATAAGAAAGGGAGGGATTAGAAGGGAGGGAAAGAGTAGTAAGGGTAAAGGTTAGTTAAAGAAGGTGGAGTCAAAGGGAGGGAACACTGAGGGAGGTGGTGGTCTAAAGGAAAAACTTAAAGAGGGGAAGGGAGGAGAAAAAACAAAAACATAAGCAAGGGAATGAATAGGATAGAGGGAAAGAGACAGATACTAATCATTTCTGTTAATGTCAATGGGATGAATTCTCCCATAAAACAGAGGTGGATAGCAGAATAGATTAAAAAACATAATCCTATAATATGCTGTCTACAAGAAACACATTTGAAACAAAGAGATACACACAGGGTAAAGGTAAAAGGCTGGAGTAGAATACATAATGCTTCAGCTAAAGTAAAAATAATAGCAAGGGTAGCAATCCTTATCTCAGATAAAGCAAAAATACATCTAATTAAAAGATATAAGGAAACTATATCCTGCTAAAAGTCACCATCGAGATTGAAGTAATATCATTATTTAACATATATGTACCAAGTGGTATTGTGTACAAATTTCTAGAGGAGAAGGTAAGGGAATTAGAGGAAGAAATAGATAGCAAAATTATACTAGTGGGGGACCTTAATCTCTCCCTCCCTGAACTTGATAAATCTAACCTCAAAATAAACAAGAAAGAAATTGAAGAGGAGAATAGAATTTTAGAGAGGCTAGATATGATAGATCTCTGGAGAAAACTGGATGGGGATAAAAAGGAATATACCTTCTTCTCAGCGGTACATGGCACATACACAAAAATTGACCATATACTAGTACATAAAAGTCTCACAATTCAGTGCAGAAAAGCAGAAATATTAAATGCATCCTTCTCAGATCATGATGTAATAAAAATCAAATGCAATAAAGGTACATGGAAAGATAGAGTAAAAACTAATTAGAAATGAAACAATTTAATCCTAAAGAATGAGTAGGTCAAACAAGAAATTATAGGAAAAATCAGTTACTTTATTCAAGAGAATGACTATAATGAGACAACAAACCAAAATTTGTGGAATGTAGTAGAAGCAGTTCTTAGGGGAAGTTGTATATCCCTGAGGGCATACCTGAATAAATTAGAGAAAATGCAGGTCAATGAATTGGGGATGTAATTGAAAAAGCTAGAAAAAAAAACCAAATTGAAAATCCCCAATTAAATACTAAATTAGAAATACTGAAAAGCAAAGGAGATTAATAAAAGTGAAATTAAGAAAACTATTGAATTAAAATTAAGAGATGGTTTTATAAAAAAAACAATAAAATTGATAGACTCAGTCAATATAATAAAAAAAATGAAGACATTTGAGTTTCAAATTTATGAGTTTCAAACATGAGAAGGGTGAATCTATCTCCAATGAAGAGAAAATTAAAACAATAATTAGGAATTGTTTTGCCAAATTTTATGCACATAAATTTGTCAATCTTAGTAAAATGGGTGAATATTTCCAAAAATTTAAATTGCCTAGATTAACTGAAGAGGAAATAAATTACTTAAATAACCCCATCTCAGAAAAAGAAATCAAAGATGTCATCAGTGAACTCCATGGGAAAAAATCTCCAGGTCCAGATGGATTTACTAGTGAATTCTATCCAACATTTAAAGAACAATTGATTCCAATACTCTCCAAACTATTTGGGAAAATTAGTGAAGAAGGAGTCATACCAAATTATTTTTAAGACACAGATATGGTACTGATACCTAAATCAGGAAGAGATAAGATAGAGATAGAAAATTATAAGCCAATTTCCCTCATGAATATAGAATGTAAAATTTTAAATAAAATATTAGCAAAAGACTACAGCAACTTATCACAAGAATAATACACTTTGATCAGAAATGCAAGGATGGATTAATATTAGGAAAACCATCAGTATAATTGATCATATGAACAATAAAACTACCAGAAACCACATGATTATTTCAATAGATGCAGAAAAAAGCTTTTGAGAAATTACAACATAAATTTACTATCAAAAACACTGGAAAGTATAGGAATAAATGGAGCATTCCTTAAAATAATAGGTGGCATCTATTTAAAGCCATCAGCAAGTATTATATGCAATGGGGATTATCTAGAAGCATTTCCAATAAGAATAGGGGTGAAACAAAGATGTCCACTATCACCCCTCCTATTCAAACTGGTACTGGAAATGTTAGCAGTAGCAATTAGAGAAGAAAAAGAAACCAAAGAAATCAAATTAGGCAAAGAAGAGACAAAGTTATCACTCTTTGTGCATGGTATGATAATATACTTAGAGAATCCTGAAGAATCAAGTAAAAAAAAACTACTTAAGACAATAAATAAATTTGGTAAAGTTGCAGGATATAAAATACACCCATATAAATCCTTGGCATTCCTTTTTTATTTCTAATCCAGCAGCAAGAGATAGAGAAATCCCATTTAAAGTTACTGTAGATATTATAAAATATTTGGGGATCCACCTGCAAAAAAAACCCCCAGTACCTATATGAACACAACTACAAAACATTTTTCACACAAATAAAGTCAGGTCTAACTAATAGTAGAAACATCAATTGCTCATGGCTGGGTCGAGCTAATATAATAAAAATGACAATTTTACCTAAATTAAATTATATATTTAGTTCCATAGCAATCAATTTACCAAAAAACTGCTCTGTGCAGCTAGAAAAAAATAGTAATAAAATTCATTTGGAAGAAAAAATAGTCCAGAATATCAAGGGAATTAATGAAAAGAAATGCCAGGGAAGGTGGACTAGCTATATCAGATTTTAATTTGCATTATAAAGCAGCAGTCATCAAAACAACTTGGCACTGGCTGAGGAATAGAGTAGTGGATCAATGGAATAGATTGGGCACATGAGGCTCAGAAGTCAATGACCATAGTAATCTATTATTTGATAAACCCAAAGACCCCAGTTTTGGGGATAAGAACTCACTATTCAACAAAAACTGCTGGGAAAATTGGAATACAGTATGGCAGAAACTGGGCACAGACCATTATCTAACACTATATACTGAAATCAAGTCTAAATGGGTGCATGATCTGGGTATAAAGGCTGATACTGTAAGCAATCTGGGAAAGCAAGGAATAGTTTACCTGTCAGATTTGTGGAAAGGGGAAGACTTTATGAACAAACAAGAATTAGAGAGCATTATAAAATGCAAAATGGACAATTCTGGTAACATTAAATTGAAAAGCTGTACAAACAAAGCCAATGTAACCAAGATTAGGAGGGAAGTGGAAAATTGGTAAATAATGTTTACAACCTATGTCTCCAATGAAGGACTTATTTCTAAAATATACAGATAATTGAATCAAATCTATAAGAATACAAGTCATTTCCCAATTGATAAATGGTCAAAGATATGAACAGACAGTTTTCAGAGGAAAAACTTAAAGATATATATATATATATATATATATATATATAAGCATATGAAAAAATGTTCTAAATCACTATTGATTGGAGAAATGCAAATCAAAATAACTCTGAGGTACCACATTTCACCAGCCAGATTGACTAAGATGGCAAAGCAGGAAAATGTCAAATGCTGGAGAGGATATGGAAAAAATTGGAATACTAATGCATTGCTGGTGGAGTTGTGTACTGATCCAGCCATTCTGGAGAGCAATCTGGAATTATGCCCAAAGGGCTATAAATAATTTAATACCCGTTGACCCAGCAATACCACTGTGTTATATCACAAAGAGATCATAGAAGTGGAAGGAAGACCCATATATACAAAAATATTTATAGCAGCTCTTTTTGTGGTGGCAAAGTATTGTAAATTAAGGGGATTCCCCTCAATTGGGAAATGGCTGAACAAGCTGTGGTATATGCATATAATGGAATACTATTGTGGTTTAAGAAACTATATGAACTGATGATGCTGAGTGAGAAGAGCAGAACCAGGAGAAATTTGTACACAATTACAGACACAACATATGTGTGACGACCAGCTTTAATAGACTGGACTCTTCTCAGCAATGCAGGGTTATAAGTCAACCTCAAAAGACTCATGATGGAGAGAGATGTCTACGTCCAGAGTAAGAACTAGAAAGAATTGTGTTTGAATCCAGAATGAAGCAAACTACCTTCTCTTTTTCTTTTTCTTGTTTTTTTTTCTTCCTTCCCATTGTTCAGTCCATCTGATACAGCCCTTCTTTATAACCTGAATAATGTTTAATGTGAAAGTATTTGCAGATCCTATATTTGATTTTATGCAGCCATGGCGGTGGTGGGGGGGTAGGGAGGGAGAGAAAATTTGAAACTCAACTAACTGTGGAACTGAGTCTTGTAAACTAAAAGTAAACAAACCAATTAATAAAGATAAACAAATTAGAAAAAAGAATCAATGAATGGCAAAAGAATAAAATATTTTTAGATGGTCTTTAGGTTCCTTTTTACTACAAAAATTTTATTATTGAATTCCTTGTTTTTGAATAGTTGGATTATACTTTAAAAATTACTATATGCAACTTTGTCTCTGAATTGAGGATGTTTTAAAAATCCCATTTGTAGCTTTTAGTCACGTCTTTGAGGTAGTCATTTACATTAATGGTACTGATCATTGTTAGTAGGGATTGGTGCAAAATGTACTCAGCTTATTGGGAAGTCAAATCAGATGGGCATCAAACTACTCAGGATGATTCAAGAGGTGTAAAGATTTCCAGGAACTGATTGTTGTTTTCCAAAAGAGGTCACTCATTTGTGATTAAAAATGTTACCAGTTTCTTTGCAGTTCCATTGGTTTGTTCTCGTAGGAAACACAAGTGAGACAAAATATGGCACAAGAATAAGGTTAAATCGCTATAGCTTAACTGTAAGGGTCATAGTGCTAGGGAAAAAAATTTATCCATGTATTGAAAAGAAAAAAGATACCTATAGTATAGCAGAATCCAGCTACTATATTTACTTTGAGATGTAGTTTCAATCAGTGATGGGAAGAATATTCTCTAATTTCATCTACTGTACTTAAACATTCTTGAAGTCTTAAGAATTAAGTAATTAAAGAATTTTTCTTGGTAAATAAAAATATAGATAAATATGCTTCTATATATGTATCTATATCTATCTATCTCTCTATATAATCTTACTCTGATGCCTATGGCCAAAATTTTCTTGATTTATATTAGTCATAAAAATAAGACTATATTGTAGGTATTTTATTTATAGACAATTTCTATTAGAAAACAATAGTTTAATGAAAACAATACAATGTTTCATATATGACTGAATTGGTCTGGAGACTAAGAAGGAAGTACACAGTATTTGAAAACATACTGTGTCAAACTATGACTGGACTCTTTGCCTCACTGACACAATTTAATTTTATAACTTTTGGTTTTTATATCTTATGGATTTTTGACTTGGAAAAAAAATTGCATTTCTGTGGTTTAAAGTCAGTAGGCCACCCTCCAGTGAAAGATTTAGAATCCTTTCTTTTGGTCTGTATGATGTAGCCTTTTTATTTGATAATTCCTCTGCTTTTAACAATGACCAAATATTGAAGTACCTACAAGGGCACCCATTAACTTGCAAAAATGTTAGGAAGGCTCTCCTGAAGAGCTTGTTGGAAATTTGTTTCAGAAAGTAGCTTTTTGGGATCATTGTGCATAAACAGCTGCATGTCAAACTCCTTAGCAAATGCTATTAAATCAGGTGGCATCACACAGGAGGAGGTAAGATTAACTTGGTTATTATTTGGTTTCACTTGTGTTCACTGGTACAGCTACTACACCTGGGCTTTGTCTAGATCAGAGGTCTCTATGGACACAACACTTTTGTTTGGAACCAAATTCTCTAGTTCTTTGCAGTAAGGCTGTAGATGCTCCAAGGAAAGATTAACATTGTCTTTAACAGCCAGTGAAATGATGAACACAGGATCCAGCTGGACAATCCCCAGAACAGAGCAGGACATTTCAACCACTCTGCTCATTGATGAAGAGTTTAATCCTATAATAAACAGCTTTGCAGAAACTTTCATTTCTTCTCTTTTATCAGAATTTATCTTTTCTACAGCATGAGCTATGGTACATTCCAAGACATTTGGCAACTCAGAACTAGATCAGGGCTGATTTGGGGGCTCCATTACTTCAGAGTTTTATTTTTTAGTACAATCTCTCAGGTCCTCATGGTGGCTAGATGGTCACTTTTTCCATAGGCAGCCCCAGTTGATCAGGTTACCAGTCTGCAGGTGTAGGGTTCTGGGCAGATTGTAGTAGGAGGCCAGAGGTGAGGCTGTCTGTGCCCATAGCACCTGCTTTGAGGGGGCAGAGCCCAGGGAGGGTGGAGGTCTGGGCCACAAAGAGGGTCTCTGAGCATGACCATGTTGGAGGGGAGGGGAGTGAGGAGAAGGTCTGCAGGGAGGCCCTTCAGGGAGGTGGAGCAACAGCTGCAGCCTTTGGGGCTCTAACCATCACGGAGTACTTCCTTAGGACTCTGGGCCTGGCACAAAGGAGGAAATAATTTCTTCAGTGAGCTTTTGAACTTCCTTTTCCATCTTGTCAATTCTGCTTTTTTAGACACCTTTCTACTCATTGGCTTTTTGACCGCTTTTGTCCTTTGATTTAGTCTATTTTTTAAGGTTTTGATTTTTTCAATATTTGTTGGGGTCTTCTTTAGCAAACTGTTGATTCATTTTTCATGATTGTCTTGCATCCCTCTCATTTCCATGCCCCATTTTTCTTCTATGTCTTTACTTCATTTTCAGAATAATTTTTTAGTTCCTCCATGGTCTGTAGCCAATTCATATTTTTCTTGGAGGCTTTTGATGCAGGGCTTTTGACTTTGTTTGTCTTCTGGTTCTATGTTTTGATCTTCTTTGTCACCAAAGGAAGATTTGCTAGTCTGATTTTTTCCCCTCTATTTGCTTCTCTTTCCAGTCAATTACTTGACTTTTGAGGTCTTTGGCCAGGTAGGACTCTGCTTCGAGAATGGAAAATGGTATGTCCCAAATTTCTGGGGTTTTGCAAACTATTATCAGAGCTACTTCTAGGCACCTATCTCAAAACTGTGAGGACTCCCTCTCCACAGCTGCCACAAGCTCTGCTCTTCCAGCACTCCTCCTCACCCCAGGACAGCCACTGAAGACTGCAACATAGATCCAAGCAGGGCAAAGTAAGAGAATGTTGCCTCAGCACCAGCAAAGACATTTCTACAATTGCCCTCTGATAAGTCACTTGATTCCCCCACTATCTGTGGTCCTGTAGCTCCAGAAGCAGCTGCTGTACTGCTATTGCTGTTGATGCTGCTACTGCTTGTCCACCTCTGCCATCATGTGGGCAGAGGCCAGACCACTCTCTTCTCTCTCCTAGGTCTAACAGTATTTCCTCACTGACCTTTCACTTTGTCTTTGTTGTTTGGGGTTTGAGAAGTCTGTAAACTGTCACAGCTGCTAAGGATTCCGTCCCCAGAGGTGTTCTCTGGCCTGACTTGTGCTTGTGTGACCCTTGTGGGACTGCGCTCCACTCCCAGCCGGGTGTGATAGACCCTTTCTGTTGGCCTGGTAAGTTGTTTTCAATGGGAGATTTGTTTCACTCTGTCATTTTGTAGGTTCTGTAGCTTCTAAAATTTGTATAGAGTCATTTTTAAAAGGTATTGGATATAATTGTCAGATGAGATCAAGCAAGTTCCTGACTTTACTCTGGAGATCTTGGCCACAGCCCTTTTTTTCTACCTTGCAAGTTTTCTTTGTTCTCTACTTTGCACTTTTTACTATGTTCTTTTTCCCTCTTGCCCTACACCAGAAGGCAACGATTAAGTGTGAAAATATACATAGATAAGGGGCAATTAGGTGGAGCAGTGGGGGCGGCTAGGTGGCAGAGTGAATAGAGCACCTGCTCTGGAATCAGGAGAAACTGAGTCCAAATCCGGCCTCAGACACTTACCACTTACTAGCCGTGTGACCTTGGGCAAGTTGCTTAACCCCAATTGCCCTTCAAAAAAGTAAAAAAAAAAAAAAGAAAATATACATAGATATAGATACAGATATAGATGTATAAATATATACACACAGACACACATTTGTATATCACATTAAGCTTTAAGAATCCATACCATTCTGCAATCAAACATTCTCTCCTGGATAACCCACAGTTTGACTGGCACCAGGAAACCCTGAGATCAGATCTGGACTTAGACACTTACTAGATATGGGACCCTTGGCAAAGCACAAGCTCTGTTTGCCTTAATCACATCCAGAAAAATGGCAAAAAACCCCTCTAGTATCTTTGCCACGGAAACCCATGGAAATCATTGGCATGACACAAAAATGTTAGATACAACTTGAAAAACAAGAAAAAAAGGTCTCATTCTCCAGGTCTCCTCTCCTCCTATATCCTTATTGATTCCTGATCATAGAGGTTAAGATGAACATTGGAAAGATGAAAGTTAGTCCTTCATAAGGGTGTTGTGATTATTTTGCCTTGTGAAAAGTCAGGTTAAGAAAGGGAATCCTAGGAAGGGATGGTACTCAGGGTTTCTTGTGGACTCTCATGCTCTACAGGCCTTTATGGAAATTGCATATTTTAATTTTTTTTTATTTTTTGTTCTGCAAAATCTGGGTTAGAACTTCTGCCTCTTTGAAGATGACTACCCTACAGGTCACTCTATTAGAGGTCAGCATTGAAGACAACATTTAAAGGGAATGAGCATGGTGACCATTTCTGACCTAATCCCTCTTCTCCTTTTGAAGCTCAAATGCATCTAGGATAGAATAAAGTTTGCAGCTATTTGAAGCTTTGAACAATTTGACTTAAGCTTATCTTTTAGGATTTCATTCTTCTCTGGTAATTTCTATGCTAGTCAACTGGATTTATTTACTCTTCCTCATACCTGACATAGCCTTTGTACTCTGCCTACCTTTGCTTATATTACCTCCCATGCTTGGGATACCCTCCTCCATCCCTGTCTTTTAGAATAGTTAGCTTCCTTCAAAATACAGCTCAAGAGACACTTGCTAGATGAGACCTTTTCTGAGTACCTGGTCTTCTTAGGGTCTGGAATAGTCCCCTGTCTATAAGCCCTCTCCCTGAACAATGCACTCCCTTTATTCCTTTACATTTACTTTCCATTTGTTTCCTATTTAAAATCTCATACCCAGGCATTTCATTGGTATGTTAAACCCCTGGTGAGGAAGCACTCTCTCAGCTGTTGCAAACAAGTAACTATAGCATGGCTCATAATCTAAAAGAGTGTCCAGGGGCAATGGGGGGTGTAAAAAATTCATTATTGTGTAAGAGATGGGATTTGAACCCAGGGTACTCTGACTTTAAGGCATGATCTTTACCTGGGATGCCAGACTGTATCTGTCACAGGCCTACATTAAAAACGAGTTTCTGTTTATTTGTAGGCGTAAATGATGAGTGTTCAAGTAGATAGAGTGAAAGTTCCTTAAAGGCAGAGAGGAGGTACAGAGTAAGGAGAGGAAATGTTGTTTGTGAGAATAGAAAAAAGATAAGTTAGTGTCCCTGAATATGTATAGCTGAGTATATGGAGGATAACAAAATATAAGAAATTTAGAAAGATAGGAAGGGGCCAGTGTGGGAAGGGCTTAACAGAAAATGGAGAGTTTTCTTTTTGATCCTGGAGATAACAGGAAAGGATTGGAATTTATTGAGTATGGAAACAGCATGGTCAAACCTGGATTTTGAAAGATCACTTTGGCAGAAAGATGAAATGTGGCTATGAGGTTAACTATGAAAGTGAATATGCAAAAGATTTGTGTGTGGGTTCAAGGTCATCTCAAAAGATGAGAGACACAGAAAGAGAGAAATAGAGAGAGAGAGAGAGACAGACAGAGACAGAGAGAGACAGAGACAGACAGAGATAGAGAGAGAGAGAGAGAGGAAGAAACAGAGAAAGAGACAGACAGACAGACATAATTTTGGAGATAAATGTCTTTTCAATGATAGAGAGAAGTCTTGGTGAGGAACCTCTCTACCAATACATTTCAGGCCCTGCTTTGCATTTGAGGGATTTAGAGAGCTGCCTGAAACACTGTGAAATTAGTGACTCAATGGAGTTACCCAAAAGTTTGACTCAGAAAAAGCACTTGAACCCAGAGTTTCCAGAACTTGGGGCCAGTTATCTATCCCTTCCAGCAGCAGCAACTATATTTCAGATTAAATGTCCAGGTTAGAGGAAAGGAAATAATATAAGATATGGGATTTTTAAAAAATCGAATGACTCGCTTTTCTGAGCCAGTCCCCCAAAATTCTGACAACCTGATCAGAGGAAATGCCATCAACAGAATGTCCGGTCCTCTCTTGTTGTGCACCATTAAACTCCACACACAGCACAATGTGAATATTTTCAGAAGGTGGAGCCTTAGCAAAAGAAAATAAATCTGTGGACTTGGAAGTTGTGGACATCTCACAGATAAGAAAATTCTGAAGATTGCCCTTTTGTGCCAACATGGCTAAGTAAACTGAACCTCAGGTGAAAGGTTGGAGTTCCAAGTTTTGTATTATAGTGACTGATCAAATGTGGAGATGGGAGGTGGCAAGATAATGCACAAGTTCTGTTCTGATCACCATGTACTTTAACACATAAATCTCTCTATTTATCTAGGACAGATCAAGCCTCTTCTCCAGCTCCCCAGAAGTTGGGTTATTTGTTTAAGGATTTATTAGAACTTCCAAGATCTGGGCAGAGAGAGACAAAGAAACTCAGTCCCTTTTAGAACTTCCATTGCAAGTCTTCCTTGGGAACCCTGTAGACTTCTCTGAAGGGCAGGAACCATGTTCCTTTGGGCTTGTCTCCAAAGGAGCCCTCTTTCTGCTTGATCACTGTCTGATCAACTATACTTCATATCTTCTTTCAACATTGTAATTGGTCACTTCTTTAAAAATTCTTCATTTTTTTTCAGACCACAAAAGTTTACAACTAAGAGAGGCATTAGAGATTATTTACTAAAACCTTATTATTTCACGTGTGTAGAAACTGAGACATAGAAAGTGGAAAACATTGACCCAAAGCTACATGATTATTGGAAGTGATAGAGTTGAAGTAAATTGAAAGCAATTTATAGAAGGGAATCTTGCTTTCTTTAGAAAATGGCTTCTGGCATCATATCAAATAGTGAAATTCCAGTATCACCCTTGACTCAAATGACCAATTGTATGAGGTTCTCTCTTCATTGGTGGATATTTGTTAATCAATGCTTTTCTATTGTGTGAAGGTTAAGAGGTCTTGGTGAGAGGTGGAAAGGAGTAATCTAGGTCCTTTTTGTTCCCAGAATTGAGTGAGAAGACTGAGGATTTCAACTTCTCTTCTGGTTTATGAAAAGAGAAAAAAGAAGTTGAGAAGCTGATAATTAAAACTTTGGTGATGTTCCTATTGCCAGTACTGAAAGTTATGATGACTCAGTGGCCCATTATTCCCAGAATTGCTTGTCACTTAGTGTTGGTGAAGGTGTCACTCAGTTGGTATCTTTGTATTCCCTGATATAGATCATGTAGAAAAATCACCTGCAACCTGTTTATACCTGGAAGTTGTCATATACTACTACTTTGGGAAGGAACTGAGTTGAAAGGGCCCAACCTCTTTTGCTGATATGTCCCATCTGAAGTGCTTTTGTCTTATTACTAAAGTTATCATTAAAAGTTGAACCTATTTTCAAGTCATTACTGACCTCAAGTAAACAGTCCATCAATATGTTGGTATTGAAAGGGAAATTTTTCATTTGTGGTTTTCACCCTGATTAATGAGACAAAACTAAGGAAAAAGAGAAGTAAAAGAAGTTTATTATAAGTATGTCAAGCAAGCGACGCATGCAAGGGCTGGTCACTGGACATCGGCAACAGTTTCAATTTGTGGCCAGGGGTCCAGGACTTTTCAGTCCTTGGGGAAAAGAAAGATGGAATTGGTGTTCAGGAATGGATAGGGATAGTACTCAGGGGCTAGGGACCTAGATGCTTGAAAGTTGGAGGTAGAAGAGTTGGGACCAGGACTACTGGATCCTTAGAAGGAGGAATATAGACAGGTTGGCCTGGTGTATAGGTGTAATGGGAATGGGAATCTGAAGACCTTAGCTGCCCCTTGGCCCTTTGATAGGCTTAAGTGACCCTGAGAACCTTCCTTTATTTGAAAATATACTCTTCCCCCTAATAAGCTGAATGCAGTCACATGGAGCCTGTGGCAGGATGCTTGTTTTTCAGGAATGCCCAAACCTACTTTGCTTTGTGATTGGGCAGTGAGTCAAGAGGGTTGTGACATTCTCTGATCCAGGAGAAGGCTATTTATTTGTGTGATTTGACCAGATGAGACTCTAGGCAACCTTTGAGCCCCCTGGCTTTGAAAACCCAGATGTTGGTGCTTCCCTTTCTGGTAACTGACTGTATATGTTTGTAATGGTCAGACAGCTGGAAGCCTGTCTGCTTATCTGTTTCTCTGTCTGCTTATAACTTGTTTGTATTCTCTGAAGTTCAGGGTGCGGAAAATTTCCCCTGAACTAGGTAAATTATATATGTTTGATTGATTAAAGTAAGATTGTTAACCCATTTTAAGTTTCTTTCCTTTAGGAAAACAGATCTAGGAACCTCTGATAGCAGCCATCACGTGTATGCTAGGGTGCTTGCTGCTACAGTGGGAATAGAACATGGGCAACTTCTAGAGTCTATTGGTCCTTTAATAGGGGCTTCAAGCAGTGGTAGGCCCATTGGCCTGAATACCTGAGATCCTGGGGACCTGTGCACATAGTTCAGCTGGGACATGGAGTGAATGACCAGCACCATCTCCGGCAGGTAGCATTGTGCTAGCTCTGGAGGAGGGGGGTAGCTGGGCCTCAAAATAACTCAGCAAGGTTAGCAGGTTTCCACCAGCATAGTAGTCCATTACCAAGTACTTGGCAGAGTATGACGGGAAAGAATAAACATTTATTAAGTTCTTGTTATGTGCCAGGTACTTCACAAAGTGCTTAATATCACATTTGACCCATTCTCACCACACCATCATCTATGTGCATCACATCCTATCCCCCTGGACTCCTGGGAGCACTCTGAAGCTCAAAGCAGCATTGCCCCTAGCTTACCTACAACCCAACCTCAAGTCCGATCCCTCAAACTTTCCAGAGCAATTTAGAAAGGTAGGACCATAGCACCACTTCAGACATTTTCAAGGAAAACCAGGAATCCATTTATCAGAAAAGAATTTTGGGTGATTTCTTGTTAGAATCTGAACATAACCAGAGGTCATCTGAGTTCCCTTCCAATGCTCAGATAGTGATCCTCTAAGTAATCCCCTCTCTTTGGCATGGTGAAGGAATATGACTACTATTTTTACTGGCGGAAAAGTGTGACTCAAGGCCAGAAAGCAAATGACAGAAACATTTCTGACCACTACAATCAAAATCTGTACAAAAGCAAATGCATTGTATAGGTTCAAAGACCTTAAAATTGTGAGATATTAAATTAGATTGAACTTTAGAGAGGCTCATCTCATCTTTCAGAATGTCAATTTCCTCATCTATAAAATGGACCTAATATTTGTATTACCTACTGAGAAAGTAAGGATTGTGAAAATCAAAGGAGATAATGTAAATAAAGTGCCTAGCATATGCAGACTTATAAGTAAAGTGAGTTATTGGTATTGCTACCAGGCCTGTTTAGGTGAATGAAAAAATAGTTAACATGGACAGACAGAACAAAGAAGGAGTTTCACCTTCACCTAGACCAAATAATGATAAAAAGTTTATACCTTGCTGTTCCCTCCCACTAACTCCATCCTTGTACCCTGACTCCTTGGAATCCTCCCAAGTTAGTGAGCAAGATGATAGAGCTGGGCACTAGACATTTCTAAATGCAGGGTATGAGATGGGATATTGCTTGCTGCTTGCCTTGGTTCTGGAGAGGCCTTCATAGGACAATAAAGATTCCATACTGATCATAAACAAAGTCAAACCAAGAGTCAGCTTTCCCTAATCTTTATCGGAGATCAAGCATGTCTTTCACCTCTTCTCTCTCCTCCCACCCTCCATAGTGCCCACGACGTGGCCTAATAAAGATATGAATGGAATGGGTTGAGATCACCAAATCACAGAATTACCAGAAATAATTTTGGATCTATAAGGTAAATTGTTGGAAATATAGCCCCACTAACACCTGAAATAGAATTCAACATACAATGAACCTGACAAATGGTCATACAACCTTTTGCCAAAATACCTCCAGTGAGATGGATCCTCTATACACACAGGTGTATATTTATATTTATAGAGAATATATACTCTATTCAAATATATATATATATATATACACACATATAGGTATAATACATATATACATGCTCAGGGACAACCCTATGGTTTCTCCTTCCAAATGCACATCATATTCTGGGATATAGGGGGTGTTCAGGAAAGACTAGTGACTCCAATGTGATGGCTGCTGAGTTATTTTCAGGACTGCTTTCCACATTTGGTTTCCTCCTATTCCATCCAACTCCCACCTGTGCCTCCAAGAAGGTGTAGCATGATCTGTGACCATACCCAGGTAAACTCTTTTGGAAGATGGGCTAAATTAGGTTGAGGATAACCAAGGATCTCAAAATTATTGATGAGTTACAGGGCTGTCTACCCAAAGCATGGGAAGACTTCCCATGGAGGAATCAGCAGAGGAGAACAGTTTCTTCCAAAGGCCAGAAAAGCAGCTGAAGCAGGCACTGTGGAGTAGTTAGAATTTGGTTAGCTTTCAGCTAGACAACAAGGTCAGCCACTGCATCTTAAGCCATCCCCAGTCATCTTGATTCTGTCTTGCCACTGGAATTTATTGACTCTGGAGGAGATAAGCTGACAACTTCATGCAAATCTGCCTTACTTGGATCCAACTTATGCATAAATCAAAAGCCATTAGCCATACCACTTTACAATTTTGTCTATCTCTAAGCCCTGTGGTGACAGGGAAGTAATGCAGCAAAAAGTGTATCTACTGGGAGCTGCAGTCACATGCCTACCCACAGACAGCCCAGGCCATAATGTCTTTAAACAGTGGAATCAGCAGCTGGATATTGCAGCCTCCTGGGTGTCTGAGCAACCTTTTAAGGATCACACTACTTACTTTCTGTTGGGAGGAAGGGGCTAGAAAAGGTGCCCTAAAAATTATCTGTTTACCCAACCCTGACCTGATTACTAGGGCAGGCAGGGATCCCCCCCAAAATGTAGAAAAATATCTGCAAAGATGACTCCATTCACCGTTGGCACAGGAAATATGCACAGGCTTACAGACAATGCAAAATCCAGTAGACCTTAAACATGATCAGCTCTTGTTGCAAGACAACTCAGCAGTATCATATTCAAATAATAGCCCTGAATGAAACAAGGCTAGCAAATGAAGGTCAGCTTACTGAAGTTGGATTTGGATACACATTTTTATAGAGTGACTGCAGTGCAGGGGAGTGCCATGAGTCTAGTGTAGGTTTTGTAATCAAAATTAATCTAGTCAACAAATCAGTATGCCTGCCAAAAGGAGTGAATGACAAGGTCAGGACAATGCAATTGCTACTTGTAGGAGAACATCACACCACCATCATCAGTGCCCATGTTCCCACACTGATGAACACTCATGAGATCAAAGGAAAAAAAATTATGGAGACCTGAACACCCTTGTCATCCATGTGCCAAAAGAGGACAAGCTTATAATTCTGTGTGGTTTTAATGCTAAAATAGGGTCAGACTACCAAACTTGGGAGGGAGACATAGGGTGGACTCAGCAACAACAATAGTCTCTTACTATTGAAGACTTGTATATATCATGACATTTTCATCCCCAACACTATTTTCCATTTACCTAAATTCAATGAAACTTTGTGGATGCACTGTTGCAGCAAACATTGGCATTCAATAGACTATGTGATTGTAAGGAAAAGAGACAGACTGGTTGTTAGAGTGACAAAGGCAATGTCTGGTGCAGAGTGCTGCACTAATCATAGACTTATCCTCTCCAAGCTAAATATTTGTATTCAACAAAAGCAACATCCACAAGGCAACATGACTACCAGAAGAATTAATGTCAATAAATTAAAGCTCTTCTCTTAGCAGGAACGGTTTGTTGCTAACTTGGAGGGAAAGTTGAGCCAACACACAGTTGGCAACAATGGAGTAGAAAAGGAGTGGGCAGCTTTTAGAGATTTGGTGTATAGCAATGCATTTTTCTCTCCTGGGTCAGAACACTCAGAAACACCAGGCTGGTTTGATTAAAATGATGGGGAAATTCAGAAGCTGCTAAATGAAATATGAGAACTCCACAGGATTTAGCAGAAGGATAACTCATCCATCTCTAAAAAAGCAGCATTTAATTCTATCAAAGTACAAGCAAAGCTTAGAGTTGCAGGATTCTTGCCTCAGTAAGAGGGTAGATGAAATTTGTTTTTTTTTCCTGTGTTATCTCCCCCATAAGAATGTGAACCCCACAATAACAAGGACTGTATCTTCACAATGATTGGCATATAACTTTGCATGTAATAAGCACATGAATATTCTCTTTATTCAGTCATTACTATTTGAATGGTGACTCAAATGCTTTGTCATGATGAAGGATCTCATCCAGGAGACTGAAACTTTCTCAAGCTTAACACTGAAGCATAAATAGCTTGGGGAATTCACCATCTACAGGGATGTCAGCCTTGGGCTGGAACTCTGCCCTGGGTCTTCTCTATATCATTGGCGAATACCTTTAAGAAGCACATGTCTAGGGGTGGAGGCAAGATGGTAGAGCAGAAGCAGGAAATTCCACGACCTCCGCCGACAACCACCTCAAAAACCATAAAATATGATTCTAAACAAATTTTAGAGGTACAGAACTCACAAAGTGACAGAGAGGAAAAAATCTCCCCCTGAAGGCATCCTGGCAGGCTGACAGGAAGGTGTTGTTACAGTGGGCTGGGAACTACATGGTTTTAGCCCCAGGGAGCCAGTGGCAGCTGGACCAGACTTCAGGAGAGTGAATGACCAGCAGCTGAGGTGGTTTCCAAACTTTTCAACAAATAAACATCAAAGAGAAATTAAAATGTCAGTCAGAAACTCTGTTGGAAAGGAAGGACACAGTCTGGCCCCGGCCCCCAAGGTGAGAGGTGGTGGAGGTACAACAGATGCAGCATCTGCCACATGGATGCCTAAGGAACTCCTGGCCTACAGATCATATTCAATTCAAAGGGTAATCACTCTTGCTTTGACTTGCTTGAATTTGGGTCACTTTCTTGGTGGTGGTCCTGGAGTAAGAAATGCCAGTTTGTCAGTATGGTGCCCGTAGAGAGGGCACCCTGGTCAGACCCCTGAAAACATTTGAGAAAAATGCAGAAATTTGGGACAAAGCTCTCCTCTCTGGAAGTAGAGCTCTACCATGGCAAAGAGCCCAAAAGTTAAGTAATTGACTGGCAATATGAGCAAGTAGAAGAAGCACAAACAGACTATAAAATCCTTTTTTGGGGAACAAAAAGAATTAAAGCATGGAACGGGAGGAAGACAATGAAGTCAGAACTCCTTTATCAAAAACTTCCAAGAAAAATATGAATTGGTTACAGGCTATGGAGGAGCTCAAGAAGAATTTCGAAAATCAAATAAGAGAAGTGTAGGAAAAATTGCGAAGAAAAATGAGAATGATGCAAGAAAATCATCAAAATCTAGTCAAGAACCTGACTGAAGAGGCAGAGTCAAGATGGCAGAGTAGAAGCAGGACCTCCCTGCCACTACGGCTTCTACCTTCCCCAATCAATTTAAAAAGGAGACTCTGAACAAACTTTGGAGCTGCAGAACCCACAACATGACACAGAGAAGCTAACCTCCCATTGAGGACAGCCCGGCAGGTGTGCAGGAATCGGCCAGGGCAGCGCTTTGGGAGCTGAGCCCAGCCCCACTCCAAGGCTTTAGCCCCAGGGCATGCTTGACCAGCCACCAGCTGGAGGGATGCCAGATCGGCAGCAGGTGTGGCTGTTTCCATATTTATCAATACACAGATGCAAAGGGCAAAGTGAGAGGTTAGTGCAGTCTGGACTTTGGGAACCAATAAGTGGGAGTGCGTGGCTTTTGCTGCCAGACAGTGCCACGTGGCAGGTTCAGCTCCTGGACTGCAGAGTGTTGGGGGACCAAGGACCAGTCTGAGGAGTAATTGCTCTTGCTTTAACCTGCTTGGATCTGAATTGCAGTCTAGGGTGGAGGTCCTGAGGTATGTGTTCAGCTTGCCAGAGCAGGTGTAGACCTCTGAGATGGCATCCATCTAATACCTCTGCCAGCTGAGAAAACTCCAGCATTAGGGACGAAAGCTCCCTGTCTGGTGGCAGAGTCCTATTGTGGCAAAAAACCCAGGGATCAAGTGACCAAGGGAAGACATGACCAGGCAAAGGAAACAAAGCAGACAGAATATTCCAACATTAGACTCCTATTTTGGGGACAAAAAGGAGAAAAGAATGAAACAGGAGGAAGACAGTGAAGTCAGAACTCCTGCACCAAAAGCTTCAAAGGAAAATACAAGCTGGTTATAGGCCATAGAGGACCTTAAGAAGCAGATAAAAGAAGTGGAGGAAAAATTGGGAAGAGAAATGAGAACAATGCAAGAAAATTACAAAATGAGAGTCAACAGACTGACTGAGGAAAATACTACCTTAAAAAATAGACTAACTCAAATGGTAAAAGAGGCTTAAAAAGGCAATGAGGAGAAGAATGACTTAAAAAGCCAAATTTTCCAGATGGAAAAAGAATCTCAAAAGCTCAACGAGGAAAATCATTGCTTCAGACTTAAATTGGAGCAAATGGAATCTAATGACTTTATGAGAAATCAAGATGCTGTTAAGCAGATCCAAACAAATGAAAGAATAGAAGGCAATGTGAAATATCTTATGGGAAAAGCCACTGACCTGGAAAATAGATCCAGAAGAGATAATTTAAAAATTATTGGACTACCTGAAAGCCATGACCAAAGTAAGAACCTAGAAAGCATCCTCCAGGAAGTTCTCAAAGAAAACTGCCCTGATGTTTTAGAACAAGAGGGCAAAATAGAGGTTGAAAGAATCCACCGATCACCTCCTGAAAAAGATTCCAAAAAGAAAACTCCTAGGAATATTATAGCCAGGTTCCAGAATTCCCAGATTAAGGAGAGAATATTACAAGCAGCCAGGAAGAAACAATTTGAATATTGTGGCAACACAATCAGGATAACCCAGGATCTGGCAGCTTCTACACTGAGGGATCAAAGGGCTTGGAATATGATATTCTGGAAGTCAAAGGAGCTGGGATTAAAACCAAGAGTCACCTTCCAAGAAAACTGAGTATCATGTTTCAGGGGAAAATATGGTTATTCAGTGGAATAGAGGACTTTCAAGCATTCTTGCTGAAAAAAACAGAGTTGAATAGAAAATTTGACATTCAGATACAAGAAACAAGAGAAATATGAGAAGGTAAGCAGGGAAAAGAAATCATAATGAACTTATCAAAGTTGAACTATTAACATTCCTACATGGAAAAACAATAATTGTAACTTATGAAACTTTTCTCAGTAGTTGAAGGGATTAGAAATACATATATATATATATGTCTATATATGAGTGTATATGGGCATATGAATACATATGTGAATGTGTGTATACATGTTTACAGGTATATATAGATAGAGGGCACAGCACCACTTTATCAGGGAGGGATGATACTTAAAAAGTGAAATTTATAGGTGAGAGGAATATAATGAGAGGAGATGGGGAGAGACAGATTGGGGTACACTATCTCATACAGAAGAGGCAAGGGAAAATGGTTACAATGGAGGGGAAGAATAGGAAGGCAAAAGGGAATGGGTCAACCTTATTCCTATTGAATCTGGCTTGAGGAGGGAGGGAAATACACACTAAATAGGGGATCTCACCCTCCAGGAGAATAGGGGGGAAGGGGATGTGAGGGGGATGATGGAAGGGAGGGCAGGCTGGGGGGGGAGGGAAGTTGGAAGCACCCACTTTTGAAAAGGGACAGGATCAAAGTAGAGAATAGAACAAGTGGGAGGTGGGATAGGAGGGAGGGAAATATAGTCAGTCTTTTACAATACATCTACTATGTTATTGTTTTGCATTAGCCGCACATGTACAACCTATACTGAACTGCTTCTTTCCCCAGTGGGGGTGGGTGGCAGGGGGGGGAAGGGAATGAATCTGGAATTGAAAGTTTTAAAATCAAATATTCAAATATATATATATATATATTTGTGTGTATATATATATATATACTATTATTAATACCATCTTACATGTTATTAAGAAAAAAAAAGATATACAGGCACTGAGGCATAGAGATCCACTGGAAAAGTTGAAACGGGTATGGGAGAAAATATGGGAGAGAGCAGATTGGAGGAGGGGGCATCCTGTGGGACTGATATTTTTGGGAAATGGGTAGGGGAAAAACGGGGAGAAAATTTGACACTCAAAATCTGGCGGAAATGAATGATATAAATCAGAAGTTAATAAAGCATTTGAAAAATGAAAAAAAAAAAGAAATAGAAGGGCTTTAAAAAAAAAAGAACCTGACTGAAGAAAATAACTCCTTTAAAAATAGATAAACTCAAATGGCAAAAGAGTCCCAAAAAGCTAATGAAGAGAAGAATGCCTTAAAAAGCCAAATTTGACAGATAAAAAAGAATTTCAAAAACTCATTGTAGAGAATGATTCCTTCAAAATTATATTGGAGCAAATGGAAGCTAATGATTTTATGAGAAATCAAGACACTATAAAACATATTCAAACAAATGAAAAAAAATAGAAGGCAATATGAAATATCTCATTGGAAAGACCACTGACCTGGAAAATATATCCAGGAGAGATAATTTAACAATTTATGGGCCACCTGAAAGCCATGATCAAAAAAGGAACCTAGAAATCATCCTTCAAGAAAATCTCAAGGAAAATTGCCCTAATATTTTAGAATGAGAGGGTAAAATAGAAATTGAAAGAATTCATCAATCACGTCTTGAAATAGTTCCTCAAAAGGAAACCCCTAAGGATATTATAGCCAAATTCCCGAATTCTCAAGTCAAGGAGAAAATATTACAAGCAGTCAGGAAGAAATGGAAACACAATCAGAACAACAGAAGATCTAGGAGCTTCTACATTAAGGGATCAAAGGGCTTGGAATATGATATAGCAGGGGTCAAAGGAGCTAGTTTTACAACAAAGAATTACCTACCCAGCAAAACTGAGTTTAGTATTTCAGGGGAAAATATAGCTATTCAATGAAATAGAGGACTTTTAAGCATTGTTGATGAAAAAAAACAAGAGTTGAATAGAAAATTTGACTTTCCAATACAAGAAGCAAGAGAAGCATGAGAAGGTAAACAGGGAAAAGAAATCATAAGGAACTTTTTAAAATTGAACTATTTATATACTGAAATGATAAAATGATAATTGTAACTCATGAAACTTCTCAGTATGAGGATAGTTGAAGGGAATATTTATGAATATATATGTATACATACATATATATGTTTATATAGGAAGATATAGGTGTGTATAAATACATATGTGAGTGTGTATATGTACTCATGAATACATGCACAGAGGACAAAGGATCAGTTGAATAGGAAGGGATGATATCTAAAAAATAAAATTAAGATGTGAGAGAGGAATGTAATGAGAGGAGATAAGGATTGATAGCAGATAAAAGAGGCAAGAGAAAACTGTTACACTGGAGGGGAAGAACAGGAAGGCAAAAGGGAATGGGTCAACCTTACCCTCATTCAATTTGGCTTAAGGAGGGAATAACATACACACAAAATTGGGTATCTTATTCTACAGGAAAGTAGGGGGGAAGAGTTTAAGAGGGGAGATTATAGAAGGGAGGGTAGTCAGAGCCACACACTTTTGAAAAGAGACAAGGTCAAAGTAGAAAATAGAATGATTGGGAGGGACAGGACAGGATTGAGAGAAATATAGTCATTCTTTCACAATATATCTACTATGGAAATGTTTTGCATAACTACACATGTATAGCCCATATTGAATCGCTTCTCGGCCAGGTAGGGGTGGGTGAAGAGTGAAGAAGGAAAAGAATGTGGAAATCAAAGTTTTAAAGTCAAATGTTAAATATATATACATGTTCCTGGGAAATAAGATATACAGGCTTTTGAAATCCATCTTGCCCTACTAGAAAGTCAGAGGGGTCATGGGGTAAGATATAGGAGAGAGCAGATCGGGGGAAGGGATATTCAGTAGGATGTCCATTTGGTGGATGGGGATAGGAGAAAGATGCGGAGAAAATTTGTAACTTAAAATCTTGTGGAAATGAATGTTGAAAATTAAAAATAAGCAAATTAACAAAAAAATTGA
Source organism: Petaurus breviceps papuanus (assembly GCF_028583685.1). Classification (NCBI taxonomy): domain Eukaryota; kingdom Metazoa; phylum Chordata; class Mammalia; order Diprotodontia; family Petauridae; genus Petaurus; species Petaurus breviceps. Next base: position 782,759 of record NW_027187139.1, on the reverse strand, counting down.
AGCATGTGTCTCCCTGGTTTTTGCTTCAGCTGATAGTTATGGTGAGATGGATATTTCATTCAACAAACAAGAATTTATTAAGCTTTTACTGAGAACAGAAAGATACAGTAAAAACACTGCTTGCTTTAAGGAACTTACATTCAATCCAAATAAGATAATCTCAGTAAAATCTATAAGATATTTTTGCCTATTATATTAAATTTTAAAAAATCTTCTACAACCTGAAGGCAGATATAATAGAATGCATGTCTGAAATCTTTAGGGCAATATTTTGGTCTGCACAGTCAAATTATTTTTATAATCATCAAATACTATGTACAGTGTGATTTTGTACTCATATATTTCAGTGAAAGGTATGAGGATAAAGATGTAATAGCTTGCTGAATATTGTTTGTGAAAATATTGCATGTACCTTTCTAATACTTTCATCAGGTTTGCCCAAAGGTAAGTTTAACTCATCTACATTAAATATATAGATCCATCTATCTATCTATCTATCTATCTATCTATCTATCTATCTATCTATCTATCTATCTATCTATCTGTCTGTCTGTCTGTCTGTCTGTCTGTCTGTCTGTCTGTCTGTCTGTCTGTCTAATTTTAAAGGAATTGTTCTATTCAGTTAGCTTTTCAAATTCCTTTTTTCTCTGGTCAATTATGCTTTTAAAGGCATTCTTCTCCTCATTGGTTTTGGGGGCCTCTTTTGCTTTTTAAGTTAGTCTTTTCTTTCAAGGGGTTAATTTCTTCGCTATATTTTGGGTCTCATTTAGTAGCCTGTTGACCAATTTTTCATGATTTTCTTGCATCATTCTCATTTCTCTTTGTAATTCTTCCTCTACTTCTCTTACTTGATTTTCAAAATCCTTCTTGAGCTCCACCATGGCCTTTAACCAATTCATATTTTTCTAGGAGGCTTTTTTTTTTAATGCTTTATTAACTTCTGATTTACATCATTTGTTTCTGCCAGATTTTGAGTTACAAATTTTCTCCCCATTTTTCCGCTACCCACCGCCTCAAAATAGCAGTCCCACAGGATATCTCCTCCTCCAATCTGCTCTCTCCCATATTTTCTCCCATACCCCTTTCGACTTTTCCAGTGGGTCTTTGTGCCTCAGTGCCTGTATATCTTATTTCCCAATTACATGTAAGATGGTATTAATAATAGTATATGTATATATGTATATATGTATATATATATATATGTATAAACACACACAAACACACACACATATATATATATTTGAATATTTGATTTTAAAACTTTCAATTCCAGGTTCATTCCCTTCCTTCCTTGTCACCCACCTTACTGGGAAGATAAGCAGTTCAGCATAGGTTGTACATGTGTGGCTAATGCAAAACAATATCATAGTAGATATATTGTAAAAGACTGACTATATTTCCCTCCCTCCTATCCCACCTCCCACTTGTTCTGTTCTCTACTTTGATCCTGTCCCTTTTCAAAAGTGGGTGCTTCCAACTTTCCTCCCCGCCAGGTTGCCCTCCCTTCCATCATCCCTCCTCACATCCCCTCCCCCCCTACTCTCCTGGAGGGTGAGATACCCTATTTAGTGTGTATTTCATTACCTCCTCAAGCCAAATTCAATGTGAATAAGGTTGACCCATTCCCTTTTGCCTTCTTTTCTTCCCCTCCATTGTAACCATTTTCCCTTGCCTCTTCTGTATGAGATAGTTTACCCCAATCTGTCTCTCCCCATCTCCTCTCATTATATTCCTCTCACATCTTAATTTCACCTTTTAAATATCATCCCTTCCTGTTAAAGTGGTCCTGTGCCCTCTATCTATGTATACCTGTAAACATATATACACACTTTCACATATGTATTCATATGCCCATATACACTCATATATAGACATATATATTTCTAATTCCTTCAACTACTGAGAAAAGTTTCATAAGTTACAATTATTGTATTTCCATGTAGGAATGTTAATAGTTCAACTTTGATAAGTTCCTTATGATTTCTTTTCCCTGTTTACCTTCTCATGCTTCTCTTGCTTCTTGTATCTGAATGTCAAATTTTCTATTCAACTCTGTTTTTTTCAGCAAGAATGCTTGAAAGTCCTGTATTCCACTGAATGACCAAATTTTCCCCTGAAACATGATACTTAGTTTTGCTGGGTAGGTGACTCTTGGTTTTAATCCCAGCTCCTTTGCCCTCCAGAATACCATATTCCAAGCCCTTTGATCCCTCAGTGTAGAAGCTGCCAGATCCTGGGTTATCCTGATTGTGTTTCCACAATATTAAAATTGTTTCTTCCTGGCTGCTTGTAATATTCTCTCCTTAATCTGGGAATTCTGGAACCTGGCTATAATATTCCTAGGAGTTTTCTTTTTGGAATCTTTTTCAGGAGGTGATCGGTGGATTCTTTCAACCTCTATTTTGCCCTCTCGTTCTAAAACATCGGGGCAGTTTTCTTTGAGAACTTCCTGGATGATGATTTCTAGGTTCTTACTTTGGTCATGGCTTTCAGGTAGTCCAATAATTTTTAAATTATCTCTTCTGGATCTATTTTCCAGGTCAGTGGTTTTTCCTATGAGATGTTTCACATTGCTTTCTATTCTTTCATTTGTTTGGATCTGTTTAACAGCATCTTGATTTCTCATAAAGTCATTAGCTTCCATTTGCTCCAATCTAATTCTGAAGCAATGATTCTCCTCAGTGAGCTTTTGAGATTCTTTTTCCATCTGGCAAATTCGACTTTTTAAGGCATTCTTCTCCTCATTGCCTTTTTGAGCCTCCTTTGCCACTTGAGTCAGTCTGGTTTTTAAGGTATTATTTTCCTCAGTCAGGCTGTTGACTCTCATTTCATAATTTTCTTGCATTGTTCTCATTTCTCTTCCCAATTTTTCCTACACTTTTCTTATCTCCTTAAGGTCCTCTATGGCCTGTAACCAGCTTGTATTTTCCTTTGCAGCTTTTTGTGCAGGAGTTCTGACTTCACTGTTTTCCTCCTGTTCCATGCTTTGCTCCTTGTTGTCCCCAAAATAGGGGTGTAATGTTGGAATCTTCTGTCTGCTTTGTTTCCTTTGCCTGCTCATTTTGCCACTCAATTACTTGACTTTTGGGCTTTTTGCCACAGTAGGATTCTGCCACCAGACAGGGGAGCTTTTGTCCCAAACGCTGGGGTTTTCTCAGCTGCCAGAGGTATTAGATGGGTGCCCTCTCTGAGGTCTCCACATACTCTGGCAAGCTGGACACCCACCCCAGGACCTCCACCCTAGACTGCAATCCAGATCCAAGCAGGTTAAAGAAAGAGCGATTACCTCTCAGACTGGTGCTTGGTCCCCCTACACTCTGCAGGCCAGGAGTTGAAGCTGCCACGCTGTGCTGGCTGGCTGTGCAGGCTCTCAGCAGCTTATCACCCCAGGGGGCAAAAGCCATGCACTCCCACTTACTGATCCCAAAGTCCAGACTGCACTGGTCTCTCACTTTGTCCTTCGCATCTATGTGTTGATAAATGTGGAAACTGCCACCACTGCTGCTGATCTGGCCAGCAGCTAGTCAGGCCTGCCCTGGGGCTGAAGCCTCGGTGTGGGGTTGGGCTTGGCTCCCACAGCGCTGTGCTGGATTCCTGCTGGCTTGCTGGGCTCTCCTCACCAGGAGGTTAGCTTCTCTGTGTCATTTTGTGGATTCTGCAGCTCCAAAGTTTGTTTAGAGTCCCCTTTTTACATGGATTGGGAAAGGTGGAAGCCGGAGCCAAGGCAAGGTCATGCTTCTACTCTGCCATCTTGGCTCCGCCCCTTTCTAGGAGGCTTTTGATGCCAGAGTTTTGACTTGGTTGTCTTCTTCTGGTTCTATGTTCTGATAGTCTTTGTCACCAAAAAACAAGTCTATAGTTTGATTTTTTTTGGAGGGAAATTGGGATTAAGTGACTTGCCCAAGGTCACACAGCTAAATTTGTGTATGTGTTTGTGTTAAGTGCCTGAGGCCAGATCAGAACCCAGGTTCTCCTGACTCCAGGCCCAATGCTCTATTCACTGTGCCACCTAGCCGCCCCTATAGTTTTATTTTGTTTCCTCTGTTTTCTCATCATGTCAGCCAGTTACTTGACTTTTGAGCTCTTTGCCACAGTAGAACTCTGCTTCCAGAGTGAAGAGTGCTGTGTCCCAAATTTCTGTGGTGTTCCACAGCAGTTATCAGAGCTTCTTCCAAGTATCTTCCTCAGAACTGTGAGGAGGACACCCTCTCTACAACCACTGAAAACTCTTCTCTAATTTTCCTCAACCCAGGACTTCCACCCAAGCCTGGACCAAGATCTAAGCAGATCAAAGGAAGAGCAATTACCCTCTTAATGGTTGCTTGGTCACCCTATGATCTGTGGGCCTGGAGCACAGGAGGCAGCCATGTAGTAGCAGTTGCAGCCACTGCCACCTCTGCCACCCCAGGGAGAGGGGCCAGACTCTGCTCTGCTCTTACCCAGTTCCAACAGAGTTCCCCACTGACTTTTTACTTTCCCTTTGGCGCTTATGGGTTGAGAAATCTGGAAACCACCACAGCTACCAGCAAATCAGTCCCCTGAAGTCTACTTCAGCCAAATTGTCCTGCAGGTCGGGTCAGCATGGCTCATATGCTCCATTCCCAGCCCAGAGTGATACACCCTTCTTGTTGGCCTTCCAGGCTGCCTTCAGCAGGCGATTTTTTTTCTCTCGTTCACTTTGTGGGTTCTGTACCACTAAAATTTGTTTAGAGTCATTGTTTACAGGTATTGGAGGTGGTTGGAGTGGGAGCTCAAGAAAGTTCCTGCTTTTACTCCACATCTTGACTCTGCCCTCCATCATAATTTAATTTGTAAAAACTTAGGAAGTTTGTCAACCATTACTAAATCCTTTCATAGAAAGAGAAACAAAATTAGTCTGAATGTGAAGATTTATTTTCTCAAAGTTTGTGAAACACACATATAGAGATATGCATGGGAACTCATCTTAAGACAGTGATCTCAAAGATGGACAGATGAACCAGACCTTGTGTCATCAGAGCAATTCCCTCTCACTCTTTCCTCCTTTACCAGCTCAGGATGCCTATGTCTGGAAAAATTATAGTCTCCATACAATTAGCCATGATATGAGAAAGGAATTTCTTAAATGAATAGGGTGTAAACACAATAAAATGTAGAAGTGTTCAAGTGCCAATTTAAATTATAGATCATGGATATGTCTATTTACTTTACAATTAAAACAACATAACATAGTATATGTCCATAACATAACTAAAATTAGAAAAGTTCCACTACTCAAGATAGTGTTGGAGTTATATATAGATGAATGCTCTGGGACAACTTCAATTGGCCTTGTAGTTGTTGACACAGGAAGGGACATTTTGAGTTCACTATGAGGGCAAAGCATAACATGGCTATTATGCCAGAGCATGCAAAGTATTATGGAAAATTAAACTCAGAGTAGGTTGAAATATCTCTCCTGATTGGCCAATCTAGATTTTAGACCTTTCTCAGATCTTGGAGGTTCCAAATGGTTTGAGGAGGGGTCTGTAGCACCCTCCTTTTGGTCACAGGTGTACCAAAAGGTACCACTTGCTAACCAATGAAGGCATAGTACAACTTCACTTGCTCTGGGAGTGGACACCTTCAGATGATCCAGGAGTCCACATCCACAGTTTGGCAGCTGTAGGAGTAGTCAGAAAGACCTGATAGGTGATCTTAGAAGATATATAAATTGAAAATTGAAGGAAAACAATGTAACAATTGTCCTTGGTTAAAGGCCCATAGAGATGGTTCTGTTTTCCCGACACACAGGGCTAGGTTTAAAAAATACAAAAAAAAAGTTTCTGGTAATTCACAAAATTGCATGATTACATCACGTCATTGTAACGATCATGGGAATTTGAAGATCTTCCCTGCCCCCTAATAAGCCTAAGGAGATTGGAAGACCTTCCCTGATTTGAAGATGTTCCCTGCCCCCTCATAGGCTGAATGTAATCATATAGAGCTTTCTATGGTAGGAGTTTGCTGAATGGTGTAGCAGAGTCCAGAGGGCACTGGGAGTCAGAGTAACTTGTTGGGAGAGAGAGGATGCTCCCAGGGAAACATCTAGGCTTGTGAGTGTTTGACTTTCTGGTGTTGGAATTTGGTTTTCTGATACCTGAATAAATGTTTTGTTTCTATCTTATATATGGAGAGTTATTTTATAGTTTCTGATTGAGAACTGTGCTGGCATATTTACAGTTGCTGTCAGTGCTGTGAATATTGCTTGGCAATATAGTCATTTACAGATTAAGCTACTTAGATGACTCACAATAGACTAACTTTGACAAGGGGGATTTGCATGTCACCAAGATAACCAAGAAAACTTAAATATGAACCAAAGGAATGAATGCAATAGTTATTACCAATGCTAACTAAGATTAAGTTCCTTTTATCCCAGCAACCTATTCCCAATGTCCATTTAAGCAGCACTTTTTGAATCCTAGATCTCATGTAGTTATAAAGTCCCGAAATATCTAATCTTTGACAATAGGCTTTACATTTAGGACAGTTCTAAAAGGGAGTTCTGCTTCTCTGACTCAGATCTAGAAGTTCCCCGAAAATTCTGACTTTAACTTAAATGGTACACTCATTTAAATTTGGTTCTCCATTTCTGAAACTTCAAAGAATTTCAGTTCATATATCATCTGCTATTTCTGTCCTTACCTAAATCCTATACCTGGTAAAATAATCTTTTAAAATGTGAGGGTCCAAACTTAAAATGAGCTCTTCCTTTTAAAATTATCAGTCAGATATCTTAATAATGGAAAAATAATTTCTCTTACTTTAATCATTATACTATACAACTTTTGTGTAAAAATATGAATTTAAGATCTTACTAACAAAACATGCTTAAAGTTTAAATTTACATAGTAGATAAATTTTGGGAGCCTCTAGTACACATCTGTATATAATTCTTTGAGGAATCAGTGTAATCCTCTTGCTTTTCTCAAAATTGGCTATTCTATTTAAATAGATATCTATCACATTATGTCTTTGTCTTATTACTTGGTCTAATCATTTCTTCTTTAGGAAGATATTAAACACATATCATTATTTTTGGCCATGAACATAATTTAAAATTGTAAGCTATTCATTATTGTCTTCTGTTTTAGTAATTCAGATATGTTCTAGTGTCCATCTATCATTTAATTGATTTAGTATCATACTTACAGAACATCTTGGTTAAAGAAATTTTCTATAAAAGGAAAAAAAGAAGAATGTCATATATCATAACAGAAGTAAAAAAAAACTTCCTTAGTTGCGTTTTATTTCAGGCATGAGTTCTATGTGACAGTCAGTCATGTAATTTCTAGATGTTAAAAGCAGGGATCAGGATGAATCAGCTGAGGAATTTTCCTTTTCAGAAAGGAAATAGCACAACTGGAAAATTGAGTCAGGAAGATCCTACCTACACTGTGTCCAATATTGTCCTCAAAACTCTATTCAAGGAACAGACATGCACATTTATCAATTCTCAGCCTGTGGCACATGTCCATTCTACTTTTGGCTTTATGACAACTCAGACAATTATTACTGTAATCAAAGCTCAAAGCAATAGTAAATTGCAGCCCCATAATGTCTTGAAGAGAAAGTTTCAATAATCAGAACATCAGGTGAGGTCAGCTCTCAAGGATCTTAGATAATAACTATTTCATCTCATATTGGTAACAGTAAGAGACTAATCACAGGAAAAATGTTATTGCTCTCAGAATCCCTTTAACCAATGGGAACAGCTTAAGGTAAGTCTTAAGCAGTTTGCAGAAATTTCTGTGGATGTTTTAATTCCAGATTAAAAATAATATCAGAATTCCAATTAAGATAACACAAAAGAGCTCATAAGTTACTATTCTTCATTAACATAACTTTCCATTCTGGAATCTCATTTCAACTTAAATAAACAAGAGGTTCCTAACTTTAACCTCACACATTGATGTCCTTCCTTTAAAATTTGCTTATCCTTCTCTAATGATACTCATTCTGGAAGAATGAAACACTTCTTAAATTGAATCCTATACATATAATAAGTTCAAACACTAATTTAGCTCTTGCTCAGGGCATGGAATAACTACAAATTCAGAAAAAAACAGCAAGATTTCTTGTGCTTTACAACCCATTACAGTAATTTAGCAAAAAATTATCTTACAAATGAAAATTTAGTAGGATTCTTAAAAATCACACAAGGGGGATTCTTTTCATAACATTTCTTCTATATGTAGTTCTTCTTCATTAAAAAAATGTTTAAACATTTATTCTGATGTTTTCTTAAATTAAATTTTATGTTTATTTTTAGATTACATCACTCATTGCCACAAGATTTTGAGTTACAAATTTTCTCCCCGTCTTCCTCCTACCTACCACCTCAAAATAGTGATCCCACTATATGCCCCATCCTCCAATCTGCTCTCTCCTATGTGCTCTGCCATCTCCCCTCCAACTTTCCAGTAGGGCAAGATAGATCTCCATACCCCAGTGCCTGTATATCTTATTTGTCAGTTGCATGTAATAATAATAATAATATTCATAGTAATAATAATTTTTTAAACATTTGATTTTAAAACTTTGAATTCCAGATTCTTTCCCTTCCTCCCTCTTCACCCACCCTTACTGGGAAGATAAGCAATTTAATATAGGTTGTACATGTGTAGCTACGTAAAACATTTCCATAGTGGATATATTGTGAAAGACTGACTATATTTTCCTCCATCCTATCAAGCACCCCATCTGTTCTATTCTCTACTTTGACCCTGTCCCTTTTAAAAGGTGTGTGTTTCCAACTTCCCTCCCCCCAGCCTGCCTTCCCCTCCATTATCCCCCCCTCTCATCCCCTTCCCCCCTACTTTCCTTTAGGGTGAGATACCCTATTTAGTGTATATGTCATTCTCACCCTAAGCAAAATTCAGTGAGAATAAGGTTGACTCATTCCCTTTTACCTTCCTTTTCTTCCCCTCTATTGTAACAGTTTTCCCTTGCCTCTTCTAAATGAGATAATTTAACCCATTCTATCTATCCCCATCTCCTCTCATTATATTCTTATCTCACCTCTCAATTTCACCTTTTAAGTATCATACCCTCCTATTCAATTGGTCCTGTGCCCTCTGTTGTAATGGGGATATAAATTTTAAAGATCTTCCCTGCCCCTAGGCTAAAGTGCACCAGGAGCCTGGGGTGGGAGGCTTGTTTTTCAGTAGATACTTTTTGATTGGCCAGTGGGTCAATAAGGTTGCTACATTCTCTGAGCCAGGAGAAGTCTATATAAGCCCTGATGTGTAGCTTTGTTTTGGGGCTCACTTTGAGAAGTGTTCTGTGATTTGATCTGGATTCTGGGAAGCCGTTGTCCAGAGCCCCCCCAGCTTTGAAAAACCCAGATGTTGAAACCCAGATGTTGATTTGGTATGGATGTAATGGTTGGACAGTTTGGAAAGGTGTCTACTTGATCTGTTTCTGTCTTTATAATTCTGCCTGTATACTTTGAAGTTCAGGGTGCTGACCTTTTTCCCCTGAACGAGGTAAATGATATATGTTTGACTGATTAAAGTAAGCTTGTTAACCCATTTTGAGTTGCTTTCCTTTATCAAAGCAGATCCAAGAACCTGTGGTGGCAGCAAACCCTGAGGACGCTTGGGGTGCTTGCTGCTACATCTGTCTATGAATACCTGTACACACTCACCTAAGTATTCATAAGCCTAAGTATCCACCTATATAGACATATATATATATATATATATATATATATGTATGTTACACACACACATTTATATTCAATTCAACTATTCTCATACTAAGAAAAGTTTCATAATTGTTCTTCCATGTAGGAATGAAATAGTTCAACTTTGATAAGTTCCTTATGGTTTCTTTTCCCAGTTTACCTTCTCATGCTGCTCTTGCTTCTTGTATCTGAATGTTAAATTTTCTATTCAACTCTGTTTTTTTTTTTTCATCAAGAATGCTTGAAAGTCCTCTTTTCCACTGAATGACCATATTTCCCCCTAAAACATGATACTCAGTTTTGCTGGGTAGGTGATTCTTGGTTTTGATCCCAGCTCCTTTGACCTCCGGAATATCATATTCCAAGCCCTCTGATCCCTCAATGTAGAAGCTGCAAGATGCTGTGTCATCCTGATTGTGTTTCCACAATATTCAAATTGTCTCTTCTTGGTTGCTTGTAATACTTTATCCCTGATCTATGAACTCCAGAACCTGGCTATAATATTCCTAGGAGTTTCCTTTTTGGGATCTTTTTCAAGAGGTGATCTGTGGATTCTTTCAACCTCTATTTTGCCCTCTGGTTCTAAAATATCAGGGCAATTTTCCTTGAGAATTTCTTGAAGGATGATTTCTAGGTTATTTTTTTGATCATGACTTTCAGGTAGTCCAATAATTTTTAAATTATCTCTCCTGCATTTATTTTCCAGGTCGGCGGTTTTCCAATGAGATGTTTAACATTGCTTTCTATTTTTTTCATTTGTTTGCATCTATTGCATAGTATCTTGATTTCTCATAAAGTCACTAGCTTCCATTTGCTCCAATCTAATTCTGAAGGAATTATTCTCTTTGGTGAGCTTTTGAGATTCTTTTCTCCATCTGGCAAATTCAGATTTTTAAGGCATTCTTCTCCTCATTGGTTTTTTGAACCTCTTTTACCGTTTGAGTCAGTCTATTTTTTTAAGATGTTATTTTCTTCATTCAGGTTGTTGACTCTCTTTTCATGATTTTCTTGCATCATTCTTATTACTCTTCCCAATTTTTCCTCCACTTCTCTTATTTGGAGGAAACTTAGTTGGAAACTTTTAAAATGATACCTGTCTTTTTCATCTTAAAGCAAAAATAAGCCTTTAAACACTGGAATTCAATAAAACTAATTTGGTATAAAATATCCCTAAGTAACATAAACAAATTCCCAAAGTATTATAACAAATTAAATTCCTACTCATTACAGAATTCCTAGATATCCCACAGTTCCTTAGTCAAAAATGTGTTTGTAATGGAGAGGGCATTACTTTTTTTTTTTTAATAAACCAAGAAGAACATACCACTTCAGATCAGCCTCATCACAATTATAAGGTTAACCAGGCCTTTAAAAATTTTCTCATCATCTTTTCTTTCCTTTGTCCTTAAATATATAAGTAGAAATTAATTACATTCTGGAATCTCACATAGATAGCAAATGTGGTAGTCCATAAACCTTTGAATTAAAACACACATACATATGCACATATGCATATATATGAATTTTGGAAAAACAGTAATAGCACAAACAATAAATTTCAAATGGCAGTTGCATTTCCAAATATATATAAGAAATATTATATATGTTTATATATAATATATGGAAATTATTGATAAATGCTTTTGATATTTAAAACAACTTGAAAGTAATCAGCTATGGAGTAATTACATCAAATTAGGGAGATAATAATAATGTTGTGTCTACCATATGTCAGTCATTGTGTTAAGCACTTTACAATCATATCATTTTGACCCCATAACAACAATCATTCTTATTTTCCCTTTAGAAATCAGGAAATGGGATGAACCCAGATAAAATTTATTTCTGCAACTGGAACTGAGAAGTGTGGGCTTACCAAGAGCAGAGGCTGACTGGCTTCTCAACTCACGAGGCTTTGATAGGGGTTCAGCAGAAGGTACTTCCTAGGGGGTGGGGAGGCTAATGTCAGGGCCTTCCCAGTGGTGATAAGTCTTGGTGGCAGGCCTTAGAGAATTCTCACTGTAGGCCTGACCTGTCCAGTTCTCCCCTCACAACAGCTGCAATATTTACTGAGCCTGGAGCACATTGGAACTACTGGGGCAAGGTGAGCAGAATGTATAGAACCTGGTTGACATTTCTAGGCTTTGCACAGAGTTGTTTGCTCCAAGGCGCCCAAGGTCATAGGACCATTAGAGTCACTGCCAGTCTGTGATTGCTGCCTCTCCCCTGCTTTTGCCAGGTGGAGAAGGATGATTTATGTTTTCCACAAAATTCTCTTCTCTTAATCTGATCTGGGATTAGAGGGGTTAACAAAAAACCTTGTGGTAATTACAATGTACATACTGAGATACCCTTTTAATTCTGTGGAGGGAGTGGTGAATGCTAAGTGATCAGGATTGCCTGTAATTGTTTTAGCAGTGGTTGAGCTCCTGGAATTATCCCAAAACTCTCAGGAATTTTCTGACCTCAAAATGATAAATTTTCAGACTTCTTAATGATTAATCAAAACCTCGAGAATCTGCTGAAATGTTTTTAGCTGTATCTAACTTTTCACTGTAGCTCCAGGTTGGTCATAACAGGAATGAAAAGGAAAAGAGTCTTACAGGTGTGTTTGTTTTTTCTAGTTGCAGCTCTCTGGCTGCCTGTATTTTAAATCTTACAAGGTAATATACTCACTCAGCACACAGGATATAGAAACAGAGGCACACATAGACAGAAATATTAACAGAACAAATACAAATGCAAAGTGAAGAATTAATGACAATGAGGGAGGAATTAGAAGCTTGTTAAAAATATGTGTCCCCATCAGGACTACAGCCTCCTTCCCTCCCCTCCCCTTTCCTTCCCTTCCCTTCCCTTTGCTTGTAAAGTGGATGGAGAAAGGGAATTATGAAACACCTGGGAAATTTCGCTGAAGTGACTTTGTGAGCTTTAAAGAAAGAAACTTCTGTCTTGCTCTGGCTCAGCCATTTAACCAAATTGCAGTGAAAAATATTCCCACCAGAGTCTAGAAATAACTGCAGAGGATATTGGAACTGCAGAGACCAATGCATTTAGCCTTCAGCTAAAGTCTGAACTAATCAAACAGACTACTTTGCTTAAAAAGTGTCCTTTCCTGTGACTGTAAATTGAAAGACCAGATAAGGTCTACAATGGATATTCTCCCCTTTGTAAAAGAATTTTTGGAAATTCAGAATGGAATTTCTCTTATCTTGAGGTCATACTTCAAATGGGGTAAAACAGAGATATCCTGAGTTTGCACATTTCTCAGCAGAAACTGTGTTGTCTATTGTTTTGTCAATCTGTATTTCCAACTAAGACACTTATTTCCCAAGGTATAGATAGTAAACACATGGTGATCATAAATTAGAGTGATACAGTCATCTTGTATTGGGATGGTTCTAAAATATTTTTAAGCTAAAGCTTTCTCATTCTTTTGCTCAGGCAGTCAGAACTTAGGTTCTGGCTCCGTGTACACGTATCTGCTAACTTTAAGGAAATACATGATAACAAATGTATATCATCTAGCCAGTTTGACTCCTTTAATGAAACTTTCAGATTAATAGCACATATAGAGAAATGCATTGGACCTTATCTTTAGACAATGAATTCAAAGATGGATAGATAAAGCAGAATTTATATCTTCAGAGCAATTCCCTCTCACTCCTCCCTCCATTCCCAGCTCAGAATGCCTATGTCAGACAAAATTATGGTCTCCATCAGATCTACCATGATATGAGAAAAGAATTCCTTAAATTCATACAGTGTAAATACAATAAGATAGGATCAGGGTTCGAGGGACAATTGAAATTATAGATCCAGGATATCTCAGTTTCCTTTACCATTAACATGACATAACAGTATATGTCCATAAAATAAGAAAAGTCTCACTATTCAAGACAGTGTCTCAGTCATGAACAGAAGAATGCTCCTGGTCAGCTTCATCTGACTTTGTAGTTTTTGACACAGGAAGGGGAATTTTGAGTTCATTCAGAGAGCAGAACATAGCATGTCTGTTATACCAGAACATACAAAGTATCATGGTAGTTTAAACTCAGAGAGGGCCCCGATGTCTCTCCTCATTGACCAATCCAGATTTTAAGCCTTTCTCAGATCTCGGGGGTTCAAATTGTTTAGGAGAGGAGTCTCTAAGTTCTTCACAGAATTGCCCTACCTCTTCATGCTGTGAAACAAATTTTAGTGAGAATGCTATGATTCTTATGTAGGTAATGAACATTGCAACACAAAATGATCAAATGTCCCATGAAATTATATTTCTTGCTGCCTTTGAATTTAAGATTAAAAAGTAGTCATGCCAACTCTTTTGTTTTTCTCTCCAGGGAGAACCTATGAGTTATCTTGAAATTCAGTTGCAATTTTCTTCTATCTTCTACTTTAATTTGTAGATAGAAAGTCTATTTTGATATGAATTAGTTGATCCAGTAATTTGATTCCAAATTTGACTTTGACTAGGATCTCATGTTTAGCACTCCAAAAGCTAAGTAAGAATTGAGAGATGATTGTTTCTAGGCTTTCTGGACTTGACTGTGGTAAAGAAAATTTCAGAATGCAGATAAAATTTTAAAGTCTTTTCTGTGTGCATTTTTCCTTGTATGTTGGTTATTTAACATTTACCAGCACATGTCTAAATATTTGGAATCCTTTAGCTCTACACTTTCATTTTAAAGCAGAGGAAAGAAAAAGCCAAAGAGAAGGGATGTGCCAGATTTCACACATATAGTCCAAGGAGAAGACTAAAAGCCATAGCTCTATTCAATGCTCTTCCCAACTGCCTGCTTTGGAGGAGCAATCTCATACTTTTAAAACAGTACAGTAATGGAATAGAAGCAGATAGAGGTTAGCAAGGACAGGAAACGAAGAGAAAGTGATTATTAAATTGATAGTGACTTTAGAAAGGAGTTTTAGTTCAGAGGAAGGACTTGTGCAGATGAATAATCTGTAGCTTAGGATAGATCAAAAGACACAAAATAAGTGCATCTACTATGGCCATCACAGTTGGTGGTCTAGCGAGCAGTGAGAATAACGAGACAGGGGTGTAATCAAGTCTGTTTATTACAGGACCATTTCATACAGAACCAAAGATGCAAGGAGCTCACAAAGTTTTTATGCCCCCCTGTATCAGCAATGCCATATTCACAATGCCTATAGAGATTACAAATATGCTGATATAATTATCCATCACAAAATATATCAGGTTTGCCATTTGGGGAAATAAACTAGAAAATTTATTAAGATACCAAAAGACTGAGTCCCAAAACCAGAAAATGAAAGCCATCAGAGTAGTTATGATATTGGCACAGGTAGATAAAGTAGAAAGTACCCACATTTTCAAGCCTTTAAAACAGAACAGGCTACCTCAGGCAAAGGTCCTCCTCTTCCCACTCACAGCAACCACCCAGCATGCTCCCAGCAGCTCCGGCCCCTGGCAGTCCTCAGCAGGAGTCCTTAGCAGAAAATCCTGCTCCCAGCAGCTCCGGCCCCTGGCGGTGCTCAACAGGGGTCCTAACTCAAAAAAAAAAAAAAAGGGCAACCGCAACCGCCGCCAACCGCCAACCGCAGGACCGTTAGCTCGGCTTTTCACTTTCTCTCGCTTTCCGCTTTCTCTTGCTCTGCTATGTCAGCACGTCCATGGGGCATGGAAGATCTTTAAATCCCATAACCCTTACACCCCCCCCCAGGAGATGTAGACACCCCAAAAGAATGCAGACAATGTAGAAAGATCCTACATCAAAGGAATGCAGATAATGTAGAAGGAGCCTCCCTTAATCCTGTTCAATATTTACCCTTGCTTAAGGTTACTTACTTTTCAGGGTATTATTCTAGGACCATATTTGGAGGCATAAACAAAAAAGATTACATACCCTCTTGCTATCTGCCCCTTTACCTTTGCAGATAACTGTATAGGACAGAGGAATATACCTAGAGAGGTCAAGGGACCCCCAAACATTCCCATCATAATACATCCTCTTGCTTGTCTACCCTGTAACCTTTCAGATAATAACATAGGGAAGGGAAACACTTCATTAGCAAAGCTGAGCAACTTCTGAAAGTTCGCTTCATCCCCCCCATCTCATAGTTTTAAAAGATTACGGGCAGAATCATACAGTTTGACATTATAAACCACTTGTTGAATGATACAAGAAAAACAGGAAATAAGGATGGGTGAACAAGTACATAAGACTAGTAAAACCACCCCTATTCCTAGGAAGGTTATTATTTGCTGCATTTGTCCAGGTAATATTCCCTGATTTATCCAATTAACAATGTTTTTTTGCCTCCGAATTTGGGAGTAGAGTTTGTTGACTTTCTTGATCCATGAGGCCAGCCAAATTCTCTAAATCATTTATGTCAAGGGATGTGTTACGGTCACCCCATAGGCCATTAAGATGATTTCTAATTTGAGTTATATTATATTCTGATTCATTATATGGTTTGTTTACCATACAGAAACATAAATACATACACACACACACACACACACACACATATATATATATATATATATATATATATCTATAATCACATATTAACCTTTGTCTAATTTGCATTAATTCAATCTCCTCAGCTATGGCAATTAAATCATCTCTAAGCTGATTTATTGCTTTATAAAAGCTCTTGTTGATTTCTGATTGTAACAAAAATCCTCGTGAAACATTGATAGACAATCCATGTAAAAATTGAGCTTGCACTATCTGATTTTGTAAAGTTCAAATGGATACAGATATAGCAACACTACTCACTATAGCAGTAATTAAAGTAATTATCCCGACAACAATACAGGATATGCACCTCTTTTTTCGTTTGAAACCCAATAATTTATTAATTTGAGCAATAGAATGATCATCACGAGAATGAAACCAATGCTTACTCTCTACAGGTATCATTACCATACTAGGTTTTCTTATACAAAATAACAATCGTCCCAAAGACATATTATCACAACATTCAGAAACCTTACAATTAACACATGTGACCTTGTAATGCTCATCAGTTTGGTGATATTTACACTGCTATGATTTCCCCACATGAATGCATACCTTCCTCCTAAACAAGCACGTACAAAGCTGTGGTCAGTTGTGCTCAATATGTTCCATTAGGAGCAAAAATAGCAAAAACAATTGTTATTGGGGCCCACGGCAATGGGATTTTCCATATTTCTGGGTTTCCTCTCTGTGAGTTTCCAAACCAATTTTGTTTTGTATACCCACCATGCCTCTGATTGATATTAGTGTCATTGTGCCAGGAAATGGAGGTTTGTTGTTCCACCTGATGGCAAACAGTAAGTAGGTTTTCCATAGGTGGATGTAGAGAACAGCTAAGACATAGGGGTTAAGAGAGCAAAGACACATAGGCAGCAAGGTAGAGGGTTTGCTCAGATATTCAATTTGGTAATGGGATGAGTATAGGAGACAAATATCTGTTAGCAATGCAGAAAAACATAAACATTGGTCTCCAGTCAGTTTTTGTTAAAATTTTAATTTATTGAATGAAACAAGAATTTCCATAATTTTGTAAAATTTTTAAAAAGATGACTGCACATGGAACTGCAAATTTACCATCTACAACTTGCTATTCCTTTTAAATACGTTGATAAAATTATCTTGTAAATTACTTTTACCCTTTTTTTCTTAACATCCCTTCCCTTGCTGTAAAAATGGCTACCATTATAAAAATAGATACATATATGTAAAATTATTCAATACAGTCTTCTTTTTACCACTTTTTTTCTTTTAATATGAATTGCCTCTGCCTTATGTGCTTTGAAATTAATTTCATTACTTGTAATAGTCAAAATGGTGTATTCATTCAAAGTTGTTCTTAAGACAGCATGGCTTCTACTGTATACAATGATCTCAAAATTCTGTTTATTTCACTCTTCATTATTTCATGGAAGCCTATCCATGTTTTTGTATGATCATCAAGTGCATCATTTCTTATACTACAATAGTATTCTATCTCAATCATGTACACCACAGCTTGTTTCCTGATTTCCCAATTGAGAGGCATCCCTGCTATTTCCAGTACTTTGTGACTACAAAGAGAGCTGCTATAAATATTTAAAATATATAGGTTCTTTTCCTTTTTCCCTGATTGTATCTGAGAAATAGATCTAGTAACAGTATTAGTGGTCCAAAGGGCATTGGGAATGTAATAACACATTGGGCATAATTCTAGATTACTCTCCAAAATGTTTGAATCAGTTCACAACCCCACCAACAATGAAATAGTGTTATAATTTCTTCACATCCCCTTCTTCATTTGTTCCTTTCCCATTCAAATATTTCACTCAATCTTATCGGTAAAAAATGATATTTCAAGTTTTAATGTAAGTGTGCAGGAATTTGAACCCTACAACGATCTGACTTCAGTTTACCTTTCCAGGATTTCATTCTCCTCAGGCAATTTGTAGCCCAATCAACCTGATTTATTTACACTTCCACATACTGGACATTCCATTTCTCATTTCCCTACCTCTTGCATAAATTACCTCCCATTTCTGGGACCCATTCTGTCTTTTAGAATGAGTAGCTTCCTTCAAAATACAGCTCAAGAGTTACCTGCCACATGAGACCTTTTCTGAGCACTTGGTATTCTCTTTGGCTGGGCTAGTTCCTTGTCTTACCAATAAGCCCTCTTCCTCAAGAGTGTACTCCATTAATTGCTTTGTTTTTATTTCCTATTTAAAATACCAAACCCTGGCATTCCATTGGTATGGGAAACCCCTGGTAAGGAAACTCTCTTAGTTGTTGTAAACAAATAACTACTCCAAAGCTTATAGTATGAAGAGTGGCCAAGTAAAATGGGAGGGTAAAAAAGTCATTAGGGTGTAAGAGGCGGGATTTGAACCCAGGGCTCTCTGACTCCAAGGAATGACTTTTACCTGGGATGCCAAGCTGTGTCTATCACAGGCTTAGACTAAAAATAGGTTTCCATTTATTTGTAGGTGTAAATGTTGTGTGTACAAGTAGATATAATGAAACTCCTTTAAGGCAGAGAGAAGGTACAGCTGAACCTCAGGTGTAAGGCTGGAGTTCCAAATATTTTATTTTAGAGACTGATCAAAAATGGAGGTGGCAAGGTAATGAATATGCTTTGTTCACAATGTGTATTATTCTTTCTTTTATATGGCCATATCTGGTCACCATGTACCTTAGCAGATAATCCTCTCTGTTTATCTGGAACAGGTTAAGCCCCATCTCCAAATGACAAAGTGTTGGGTTATTTGTTTAAGGATTTGCTAGGGCTGCCTAGATCTGAGCAGAGACATAAAGAAATATAGTCCTCTTTAGAACCATCACTGCAAGTCTTGCTGGGGCACCCTAGAGACTTGTCTGAAATATGGAAACCAGGTTCCTTCGGCTATGTCTCCAATAGAGCTCTGTTGCACATTGATCAAATCTGATCAATTCCATTTCATTGCCTTTTTCACCACTGTAACAGGTCATTTCTATATAAATTCTTCTTCTTTTCAATTTCAGACACAAAGTGCTTATAGCTAAGAGAGCCATCAGAAATTAATTACTAAAACACTGTGATTTTTCACACATGGAAACTGAGACACAGGAAGAGGTAAAAAAAATGCCCAATGCTACATGATTATTGGAAATGTTAGACTCAAATTAGATGGAAAGGATTTTATGGAAAGGAACCTTGCTTTCTTTTAGAAGATGTCCTCTCAGGGAGGCTAGGTGGCGCAGTGAGTAGAGCACCAGCCCTGGAGTCCAGAGGACCTGAGTTCAAACCCAACCTCAGTCATTTAACACATAACTAGCTGTGGTACTTTGGGCAAGTCAATCTCAATTGACCTCCAAAAAAAAAAAGCCAAAAAAAAGAAGATGCCCTCTCTCATCACATAAAATAATGAAATTCCAGTGTCACCCTTGGTTCAGAGGACCAGTTTATGGGGTTCTCTCCTCACTGGTGGAGAATTGTTATTCAATGCTTTTCTACTGTGAAAGGCATAAGAGGTCTTGGTAAGAGCTGGAAAGAAGAGTTATCTGACTCCTACTGGTCTCCAGAGATGAGTGAGAAGACTCAGGATTCCAATTTCTCCTCAGGTTTATGAAAAGAGAAATAGAAGCTGAGAAGCTGACATTTAAAACATTAATGGTGTTCCTATTTCCAGTATTGAAATTTTGATGACTCAGTGCCCCATTATTCCTAGACTTGCTTTTCACTTAGTGTTGGTGGAGATGTCAGTCTGCATTTTATATTCACTGATATTTATCATGTAGAAAAATCACTTCATACCTCTTTGTACCTGGATATGTCATCTATTCCTACCTTGGAAAGGAACAGAAATGCAAAGGCCCAATCTCTTTTGCTGATGTGACGCCATGATCTCATTACAAAAGTTATTGGTAATAGCTGGACCTATCTTCAAGAGATTACTGATCTCAAGTAATTAGCCCATCAATGTGTTACTATTGAAAGGAAAATTCTTCATTTGGGCTTTTAACTCAGATTAATGAGGTAAAACTCAGGACAAAGAGAATTCAATGAAGTTTATCATAAATATGTCAAGGTAGGTACCCAATGAAGGGCTGGTCACTGGAGATCAGCAATGGCTTCAAGGCGGGACCTAGTGACCACATCTCCTCAGTCCTTGGGGTGAAGAAAAGTGGAATTGTTGGTTAGGAATGAATGGAGATAATGTTCAGGGGCTAGGGGCCTAGATTCTTGAACTTGGGAAATAGATAGCAGAGTAGTCCATTACCACATCCTGGGCAGTGTATGGTGGAAAAGAATAAGCATTTATTAAGCTCCTACAATGTACCAGCTACTTCACTAAGTGCTTTACATATAATATGCTCTTTGAAATATTCTCACCGCCCCACTGACTATGTCTATCACTTCCATACCCCCTGGACTTCTGGGAGCACTCTGTAGCTCAAATCATCATGGGTCCTAGCTAACCTACCACCCAACCTCCAGTCTAATCCTTCAAGCTACCAGGGAAATTTAGAGAGCTGGGCCCTAGCACCCCTGCTCCAAAAGTCAGGAGGTATTGTCTTGAGAAGCAGTAAGTTCTCTTTCACTTTAGGTTTTCAAGGAAAACCAGAAATCCATATGCTGGAAACATTAGAGGGGCTTCTTATTTAGATCTGAGCCTAACCAGAAGTCATTTGAATTCCCTTCCAATGCCAAGGTTGTGATCTTCTAAGTAATTGCTTCTCGAGTATGACAGCTGTTTTTGCTAGCAGAAAAGTTTGGCTCACAACCAGAAAGTAGGGAACAGAAACAATTCTGGCACTACAATCACAAATTGTACAAAAGTAAATGGATTCCCTAGGTTCAAAATCCTTAAGATCATAAGATATCAAATTAAATTGAACTTTAGAGATGCTGACCTCATCTCTCAGAATGTCAGTTTCCTCATCTATAAAATGAAGATAATATTGGTATTACCTACTGAGAAGGTATGGACTGTGAAAATAAAAAGAGATAATGTAAACAAAAGGCCTTGAATACACTGGCCTATAAGTGAGTTACTGATATTCCTGCCAGGTCTCTTCAGTTAAATGGATAAATAGGTCAACATGGGCAGACCAAAGAAATCAGGAATTTCCCCTTCACCTAGGTGAAAGGGTGATAGAAAAGATATACCTTACTGATACCTCCCACTGACTCCATCTTTGTTCCCTGACCCCATGGAGTCATCCCAAGTGAGTGAGCAAGATGATATAATTCAGCACCAGACATTTCTAATTGCAGAGTGTGAGATGGGATGGTGTTTGATGGTTTCCTTGGTTTTGGAAAGACCTGCATAGGAAAATAAAGATTCCATACTGATCATAACCAAAGCCATATGAAGCAGTAGCTTTCCTTTATCTTTATCAGAGATGAAACATGTGCTTCACCTCTTCTCTCTTGCTTCCCTCCCTCAATGGTGCTCACCAGATGACCTAGTAAAGATATAAAAGGAATAGGTTGAAATCACCAAATCACAGAATTATGAAAAATAATTCTAGAACTGGAACTTAGTCAAAATTTAACCCTTCAGGCAGTCTTAGGTGTATAGGAGATGAACTGAACTTAGTCAAGGGATGCTGAATGAGGCCTGGTCTCACTTATCCTATCTTCCTGACATCTATTCTCTCCTGAGCTGATTTTTCCTCATTTCAACTATAGTTCTGAAATTTCAGTCAACAAGAAGTCATGAACATGCATTAACCGCACCCCTTCCCCCACTCCCCTATCATGTGCAAGTTATTTTTCTTGATCTTCTCCTATGATAGCAGAGGTTTGATATAGGCTGACTAACAAAGAGGTAAGACTGAAGTTATGAAGAATGGGCTTATCATTGTGGCCACCATCAGTTGTTTGAATTAGTTGATTCTTCTGCTATGGCTGGGACTTCCCTAATTCTAATCAAGACTAAGAGAAAATAGCCTCCATGCATTCTAAGGAGCTCAGTAGGAGAGAAGTTGTTAGTAAAGTGAGGAAATATTTGTGACAAGGAGGAAAAAGGGCTAGGAGGAGAGATAATTACCATTAAGAATTCATTATACATTTAAATAGCATAAACAAAGAAAAGTTATTTTGTCTATAATAAATACTCAAATGAACTATAAAGGACATTTGAAGAAAGATGTAATCTTCATCCAGAGAAGTATATATAAAATGATTTTACACATATCTAAATATCTATAGCTATATCTGTCTCTCTGTCTCTCTCTCTCTCTTTACACCTACTTATGCCTATTTCTGTCTAATAGTAGCCATATCTAGGGTGTGGGTTGCAGAGGAGGAATAAAAAGGATAAAAGGGAAATTCATGCAATAATTTCATTGAAAGGAATCACAACTTGTGCATATTAGATTTGTAGTTTCATGTACAATCATCTTTTTATTGTACTATGTTTTGGAATTCCTCACCTTTATTCCGTAAGTCAAAAATAAAATAAAATAAATGTAAAAAGAAATAGTGAACATGTATTAACTGCTCCCCCACTTCCCCCATTAAAGGGAAAAGGCAAACAAATTACCCACTAAGACTAGAAAAAGGAACTTAACCCTTAAGAAAGTCTTACCATATCAGACTTAAACTATGCTTACTGTATTCCTATAAATCTATATGTCTCTTCTAAATTATAACAAATGATAACTAACATATAAAAATAGCATTTTTAGGGGAGCATTGATGTACCTTCATCATTGTTTCAGCATCACAGCAAGATTGTACAATCTTAGCTGGAAGACAAATCGGAGGCCCTCTAGTCAAACTTCCCTCATCGTACAGATAAAAAACACAAAACAAACAAACAAATAAAAACTTAAGCCTGGAGAGGTTCAGTACCTTGTCCAAGGTCATAAAGCTAGTAAGTATCAAGTGTGGTATTTGAACCCAGGTGATTAAGAAGGCTTTTGGAAAAACTTTTTTCAGTTAGACTCTATCTTGGTTTGGGAGATGGACAGGGGTTGGAACCATTTAACAGTGTACCTACCAGAGTCAACTCTGATGCATTGGCTAAGGCATTTGCTTTGGAATCACATGGCCAAGGTTTGAATGCCAGCTCTGCCACTTATTAGCTCTCCAAATAAATAGGCCATACTAACTAACTGGGTGAAATTTGATGAATCAATGAAAATATGATAATGAAATGTGTACTGTGTTTACCTGGCAAACATTCCCATATAGATTCACCTGGTACTCCAGAGGATGGTTATGTCTCAGTCAAATGCACCCAATGTCACAAAAAAATCCACTCTGAATACAATACTAGTCCACCCATTTGTGGTAGGGTTCTGAATTTCTAGGAACATGTTCAGATTCACTAATTTGGTCTGAAAGTACCAAGGATGGAATCTGAGTAGCCCTCCATGCCTTACTCAATCATCATGTAGAGTAAGAGTAAGAGGAATACCATAGGACATCTGATAGATACCTTAAAGATGATTCTAATCCATTCAGAAATGATTAAAGGTGATGATCGCAGGCTCAGCCATCCTGCCATGAACAATGATTTCTGGGGTTCTTCACTTAAATGTTAGATAGGATAGGTAGTCCCCTTAAAGAAGCTTCAAACATAGTGTCATACTACACCTGTTCCTTGAAATGCCTTTCTACCTTCACCTACAGGAAACTGCTATGACGAAATCAGTATTCCTATCTGGGGAAAGATGTTAGATAGAAGAGGATTTATTCTGTGGACACATCAGTAGAGTTAAGAAACCTGGGTGTAGCCTACACACCGGACCTAACTGGTGAGCTGAAACAAACCTCTTCTCACTCCCTGGACCTGCTTCCCTTTGTAAAATGAGGCCTATGGACTAGATGATATTTATGTCACCCCATGCCATAGTTATTAGCCCTTTTGTAGCTATTTCCTACCATTAAAACATAAGCTTCTTAAGGACAGATTAACTTGTTTTCTTTTATTTGTACCTGCAATCCTTAGCCATTCTAATTATATAACCCTCTATCTATCTATCTATCTATCTATCTATCTATCTATCTATCTATCTATCTATCTATCTATCTACCCACCTATCTATCTATCTATCTATCTATCTATCTATCTATCTATCTATCTA